>NW_027305490.1:1057580-1357580 GCF_039555335.1 Amphiura filiformis | reverse complement strand
TACACATCAGAATGTGAAGGCTGCCGGGTCCACATTTCTATAGTACTCTATAATGGTAATCGCTGCATATACATGTAAGTATAAGTATAGGCCTATACTAAATTTAGGCCTTTTTTTAAATGTCCATTTAATTTTATTTTAAGAATGAGATTGGCATAGAAATATCGGCGTACCCAAAGGGGGTGGGGGAGGGGCAGCCTCTCCCTGTGAGAGGGGATGAGGGAGGAAGAGGGTATAGGAGGGATATAGAGAATGAACAGGGAGAGTGAGAGAGGACAAAAAGAAAGAAAGAGGGGGAAGAGAGCGAGGGAGTGATAAAGTTAGTGTAGGCCTAGTAAAGAATAAGTACAGAGAAAGAAAAGAAAGGAAAATAAATGTAATAATAATTATTATAGAAACTTAACACATAACAGCACTAAGCAGCCATTCGATGACATCAATGCCGTTGTGCGTTGCGTAAAGAGCCCAGTCAGATGTATTTCGCACCTGCCAAGCACAAGTCACCCAATTTCGAAAACTGGACGTTGAATGTACACTCTCATGAATATTGATTGGCAACATTTTCCAATATGTCAGCGCTCTAATAAGACACAATAGAACAATGAACGTTGCAGCCCGTATATTTATCCGCACCCCTCGTATTCCTTCCACTGAAACCACCAGTAATATCTAATTGTTAGCTATTGGAATTTCCTTCCTGGTTCAGTAACCTCTTTCCCTCCCTAAGACTCCTAGTGCAAACTCAAGGGTCACATTTCTGTCTGCTGAATTTATTGTGCCTACCTGCCCTGGCTGGTCAAAGATTTATCCATGCACTGCAAAAACACTCTTTAGCATTATTGTAATTGCTCAAACATTTCTAAGATACGAAGTACCTTGTAGCTGTAAAATAATGTCATGAATTGGTTTTTTAATTATTTTAACTGTTGGACAGGGCGAGAATAATGCTTTACTGGCCCTATAATTAGTGCAGACAACCACTATACAGCACTGTACACAAAACATACATCTGATCTGATGCACAAAGAGAAAGTGTGGAGCAAACAAACAAACGCAGAGCTTTTTTTAAATTCAGTTTTAATAGTCATTTTAATTATTAATTTCTTTATAATTTTTCAGGGCACGAATATCATAAGTGCTAGGTAGTATGCAAGACTATCGTAAGCACTACATGCAACAGCAAAATAATACTGCACCTATAATGTCTTATTTCATTAATTAAAATAATAATCAATCACCTTCGCATGGGGACACAGTGGCGCAGCGGTACTGGATCTTCCTCGCAATCGAAGGCTTGCGAATTCGAGTCCCGGTGGTGTCACCGTGTTATGCGCTTGGACAAGGCGCTTTACGTCACTTGCCTCTCTGTGCCCAGGGGTAAATTGTGGAGCTGTTAGGAATATTGTCTATTGAGCGCCGCCAAAAAGTATGAACATGCCTTGGACACTGTATAACATATTCTAACGACAGTTGAATAAATGTAAAAGCGCTTTGATACATGTGAAAGGCGCTGAAAAAATGCCAACATTTTTTTCGCAACGTTTTTGTCAAAAATGTGATTATCTAGCATTCCGCCGACAAAATGCATCGTGGTTATGTATTAAACTTTCAATCATCTTGAGCACACCCAAATGACTCACCCAGTATAGTCTTTGGCTGCCAAGGCAGACGAGATGATCACGAGAAACACGCAGATCGACTTCATGTTGTACAATGAGGAAAGGAGTAGTTGCCAGGATCATATTTCTGGGGGGCACTCAACTTAGATTTGGTAGGGGTTGGGGACTAACGAACTGATTTTAGGATAAAATAGGGACTTGATGAACTGAACTTTTAGCATTTTTGGGTGGTCTGGTGAACTGAAATTGGTTCAAATTATAGCTTGGGGATCTAAAAAATTCCAAATTTGAGCGAAAGATCTACGATTGTCAGAGTTTGAGGCTCAAATAACCGGAGCATGATTCAAATGTGTGTCTTAAGGAACTGCCAGAGAGCCTGAAAAAGGGACCCTTGATCGCCGCACATACCCGTACCACCTTTACATGTGAGTGACCCCCCGGGATCATATTGTGTTTGTACAGATGCTGCATTTATTTTGTTATCGTCAACTGGTGAAATGAAAGTTGGGGTGGGCAGAACAAACGTTGATAGCGCAGAGTAAACGGACTTTGAAATTGCCCGGGGGGCACTCGTGTATAAAAGTTGCAAGCATCCGTGTGAATTGACTTTCAAAAATGACCCTTAGCGAGGATGTAGCAAGTTTGATAAAATAACCCTAAACAAGGATTTTACTAAACGAAAAACACCCTAAGCAAGGAATTGGTTTGAAATTTGCCCCTAAGTAAGGATAGACATTTCGTGTGTTGGTATGAGTGTCATTCAGTGATGATGATCGGCTATTCCTGGCGCTGTTGATGTCGGCTCCAAATTCTTTGTAATCTGGTTTGTCAAATCAGTCGGAAACCACTCTTTTTTGTCGAATAACTTGATAAATATGTCACTACACGACTAATGGCTCTTAATTGGGTAATTTTAAACAACTGCTAAGCGAGGACCGCTCCTTCTTCTAGTAAAATGAGTGTTTTGAGACCCTAATCGCTGATCCGCACGGATCCTCGTTTTGTTTTTCAAAACTACACTCAACCCTAGTTTTCTTTCACGCAGATGCATACAAGTATAATTCTGAGTGCCCCCGGGTGAATTTGGAACCCTGTTTATGCGCCTGTCACACAGTGCCGCATCAGCCCTTCGTACAAAGAAACGGATGTAATTTTAGTAAATCCGTTGCTGTTCGTCAATGGTCGTTTTATGTTCTTTTTATGTTCTGCTATCTTGCGCCATTGTGCATTTTGTGTTAGGTGATGTCCGGGGGTGATGTTCGTGAAATCCGTCGGCAAATTTTAAGCATGCACACGGTGCAGTGCGCAGTGGTACAGGCGATGACCATAATTATAACGATGTTCTGGCGAACATGGGACGGATTCGCCGGATACTTGACGGAAGTTGAACGTGAACGAATACATATCGGACATATACAAGGTTATTACTGGCCAGAACTCATATCTTCTGCCTGATGGCAATTGGTGGTGGGTTACCCCCTTATAAGTTTAACTAACCTATTACAATAATAATAATTATTGTTCGCTACAGACAGGTATCCTTGAATGGTTGGTGTCTTGCTTTATCATAACATGCGAGTATATGTATCAGATGGAAGATATGCGGAAGAACTTTCAGAAGTCTTCCGAAGTGGATACAATCAAATTTATGGGTGTTTTTAAAGAATGAATGAATAAATAAATAAATAAATACCCAATTCCATGGTCCCAATTTAATCCCTTAAATAAGTAAATAATAGCTGGAAATGAATATACGTAAACAATTATGTGCGTAATTATTATAAACAAGTTGTTTAGACTCTTAACTCAGGATGGTTAACGCCGAATTTCGTTGTTTAATATGTCAAAAGTTACAAATATAACCAACCATTTATGTGGCGATAATAGCGGCAATCGTTTCGATCTTGTGTTTGTACAGGTGTTGCATAAATTTGTTATCATGACATAAAAGTTGGCATGAAAACAACAAAGAAGACCTTCGACCCCTCATGGGAAGTATAGGGGCATAGAAAAAATGGAACCAATTCGTCGGCCGTATCACATACTGACGTATTTGCAAAATACGCATTTCGAGAAAATCGAACATTTCGCCGTTCAAATGACAAACACGTCGCGCAAATACGTTAGTATGTGAAAAGGACAGAACAGCAATATTGCTTTTCCCCCAATCACCATACCCCCTGGCTCCCTTGGCTATAAATGCCTGTTTAAGCCAATGGATCGGTACCGATGACTTTCAAAGCCTCAAAAGTTTCTATGGCAGTATCATCAATCAATGACTCGGGCAGCAGATATCCATATTCTCCCTGATCTCGTACTTCGATACGATATGGGTATTTCACGCCCAATGTGCCGTATGCGTAGTCTTCGGATACCCCCGCTTCAAGAACTGTGAAATATGACATAAACAATACCGGTTTGAAAAACAAAATATACAACCAACAATGATTTTATTTGACAATGATGCTATTTATTATTCTAGCCTCTTCTACCAACCGAAGGTTCGTATATTGTTGTCTTTAAATCGAAAAACATCAAGCGCTCATTCCAGTACTCTGATCCCACAAGTGAGAAAACATCATAGAAAACATACACAGTATTACAAATATCTTTAGATCTGACATGTTTAGCAGAAATCTATTTTCAACTGTTCCTGATGTTTAGTGAACCTGTGCTTTATGTGATTAACCCTAACACTACTACTAAACTCTACAAAACCATACAGATCGAAGCGACTGCAAGACCATACATTGCACGTGATCCTATTGCGTAATCATGTCAAACTACATAGGCACGAAACCGTTCAGGCCACGGTTACACGCGTGGCTTGCTATACCCGTTATAATGGTTGGCACCCGAGGGTCGGTGGATCAATTCTCGGGCGAAAAAAGACAACTTTTCTCTTCATCTTCTTTCTTCCTTCTTTCCTTCCACTTTTCACAAAGAAAAGCAGAGAGGGATGTTAATCTAATTTGTACATTGTTCAGTGTACAATGTCTGTGACGGATCACAATTTCCCTTGATCAGTTACATGGACAGGTTTCCATTTCTCATAAACGATATTAAAATACAAGTTCAATAGAAGCTAATAGACAATATACTAGTAATGGAGTGCAAAAATAGAACTCTTTCCATAAGTATATGTATAAGTATTGAAACATGATGAAATGATCTAATTTGATATCGTCACAAATTTAGATGTATCTCCGTTGCCATTTTCTTTTGGTACAATTATTTGAAGTATTGAAGTCTATTTTCACTTACTTGAATGTCCTAAGCCGTAAACGGTTCCGTAAGGTACTTGTAATGCGTTCAAGGCCCGTCTCCCCAAGTCGTCCTACATATTATATTAATGAAAATAACGAAACATTCATTCTTTTTGCCATTGGGAGAATGGGTTTGGAAAAAATTTTATTGAAATATAGTAAATCCAGCACAATTTGGCGACAGAATAAGTTTATGGTACAAAGGTGAGTAAAGCGCGCAAAAGTTGTTGCCATAATGAAGCTCAAATGCTGAACTATGGTGCAAAGGTAGAAAAATTCCCGCGAAGCGTATACTTCTCCGTAGTTCACCTGTCCATTGTGCATGCTCTGGCAATTACATTTAAGCATAAAACTCTGATTTGTGTTAATTTGTGCGCAATTGATAGATTTTCACATCTGATCTTTCAGTCACCGTACTCCCTCTGTTTGTTAGCTTCCCAAGTGATTTTTTACTCGGGCTTAGCGATCAATAAACTGGTAGATTCTAAAATCAGATTGTTCAGTATTGAAGTTAGTCATTATAATTAGGCCATTAAGATATGTTGCATTCAATAATATAAGTCTATGTATACTTTACTTTTGCTGTCACTAATTATATAAACGTTTTTATAACTATTTACTAGTATTTTGA
The DNA here is from genome assembly GCF_039555335.1 of Amphiura filiformis. Taxonomy (NCBI): domain Eukaryota; kingdom Metazoa; phylum Echinodermata; class Ophiuroidea; order Amphilepidida; family Amphiuridae; genus Amphiura; species Amphiura filiformis. The sequence goes on along the minus strand of NW_027305490.1, from coordinate 1,352,064 downwards.
TGTGATAAACATCAGTATACTTTCGAGTTCAACTGAATGCGTGCATCATGATTAATAACATATTTTTATTTATCAAAAATCGACTATGGCGCAGTCTACGCGAAGTGCAGAAAAATGGGCACTTTGTAGGCTAAAATGACCTGCCTCCCAATCAAAGACATCATTATTATTATTGTTTCAATATTTAAATTCTGGTTCGCGGACAATGTTGCAGAACTAACTAGTTCCTCCGTCAGTCGTCACCGGGTAATGGTGCGTGAGATGCTAAGATTGGTGTTTCTTGAAAATCTTCTATTAGAGTTACCAGTTGGTTTAAATGATTGCACCAATCTGATCCCTCATCATTTTCCATTGAGGAAGGAACCATAAAGTATCTGGTTAAAAACCTGATGAATCCGCAGTTTTAATCTTTCTACTTCTTGTTTGTAACCTGATTATTAATTTATACAATTACTGTAGTGTGCTAAATCGGTACATTGACTATTGCTTAAACTCCTATTCACGCACGGAGACAGAGTATACGTAAAAGCATGAGTCAAAGAGTTCAGAAGTTTATTTCAATAGCCATATTAGAGAGATTGCGACATTCATACTTGGGTACATATTGCTAGTTTCTGTTCCAAGCTGGATTGTGCGCATTTGTCACAAAGGAGCATAAGCCGACTGTGACCGAAACGCTTTTGCAGAAGAAATCTGACCACATGAAGGCGACTGCCTAATATTTTAAAACGATAAGTCTATGCCTGCTTTTGATGTTGACTAAACAGGGTTAACATGCCGCTGAAAATCAATTATATTTCAAAGCTTTCCGAATATTATGGTACGAAAAAATATAATTTCGGTAGGTTCGGGGAATCAGGACCACAACGTGCATATATAATGACGTTATTATCAAAATTATACTTTTTCGTGGGCAAAATAGTCACGTTGCATCAAACCGCGTGAGGCAGTATCAAACGTTAATTTCAGCGTTCGACGGATTTAAGTGGACTTTTGTATGAAAGATGCAAATCGCAAGCTCCTTTTATACACATTTCAATTAACCCGCTGCTTGTATGAACCGCATGTATGAATGAAGTCAAATTTTCACAACTCACTGTTGCTTTATTGTAATAATTTCTTACAAACATAATGTTGCTGAGGGGTCCTCCGATCGGGGGGTGGGACGTGTTGTGTTGCTGAGGGGGTCCTCCGATCGGGGGGTGGGACGTCTGGAGAGGGAGTGAATTGTTGTACTTGTGAAGCGGTTTACCATTGGTATGTCGTCTAACAGTCCTGATGAACTTATTCAATGGGCTCATATTTAATCGTTTTAAATATCTAATTGTTTTTGATGTAGTACTTATAAATGTGCAATATATGTATTTTATAATGTTTTTCTGGCGAATAAAATGAAATGAAATGAAATGAAATGGATCATGTTAATGCAAATTGTATTCTGAGATACAGTGCAAAATATATGTGAAGGTCGTATTCATAGGTGTCTCAATTAGGCGCGACATGTTTCTCATTTGATAGCGTTTAAACCAATCAATAATCCTATTGCTGAAGAGGATAATAATCTTCTACATAAACAATCATTAAATAGATCTAGCCACTGTTTGCTTTGGTTAAATCCTGTTTAAGTGGTGGGTTACAATTGCATTGTATTTTGTCTTGGTATGTACAACCCACAATGACAATGAGAGGACATTCATGAACCTCGTTGACTTGGGGCTGATTTAAAATGACCGCCAATTGTGACTTTATTACAAGCAATGTAGAAAAAGAGACACGTGTAGAACCGAAAAAGGGTACCATTTTGTTGAAGGAGCAGAGTTCAACAAACCATAACCCCGCTTCTGTATATCGTTTGAAGTCAAATGATATACTATTTTAAAGCTTATGATATATATTTTCTAAGCACGAAATAAAACAAAATTGACCTGGGGCCGACTTTACGGTTGATTCGTAGTGTCCAGTCACATATTGTAAAACGTGTACAAATGTTGTGCATTTCTTGCGTTCATTTTGTGCGTGCAGAATCTTCAATACTTGCTAAATACATGAAATAAGGGACTATGCTCCGTCACAGCAGAGTGATTTTGAATAGTTAGACGGGCGTCGCATCACGGTGTATGGAAATCCCAACCTCTTTATTGTCTTTTGACATACGTGTTCCTTTGTCATTACCTCTTTCGAAGACAAAATACAAACCTGGACACCTTTATCTGGCTGTGGAGCATCGTCTTCGTTAAACAGATAGGCCCATGGGTAATACAACACCTGACCATAGCTTTGGAAATCGATAAATGCAGCAATGTTTGACATTTTGTTGACCCAACGGTGAAGATCGTTCAATTCTACGCTGCTTAGTGGTCCCTCTCCAAAAAATCGCTGATCGCAAGGTAAAGGTGATCCACCATATCCTATTAAATCGAGCAACAGCAACATTAACAACAAGGTACAGCGACAACCTTCCATAGGGTGTACTGTGTAGTTGAACAACACATCTGACCTAACTTTTATAACCAGTGTACTTCGTTATATATATAAATGCGCTTTTATAAATGCCCACGTGACCACCTCCGCGCTGCCATAACAGCTTGTAGACAGTACGTCTCGAAGTGACCTTCTACATAGCGAGTGGTCTTCTTATACATTTGAATGGAAAGGCGGAACAACATTATCTATTTTGTTCAACTTTGTGATTATATTGTAAACATTTCCGTCGTTGCTTTTTTTTTTCCGTCATCAAATGCTTTCAAAATGTTGTTTTTAATAACATATTACAAATTCGGAATTGCAAAATGAAAATAATTTTGCAATTCAATTAATACTTAAATTTGATGATATTTATCTACAGAGTTCACATCCCTTTCTGTATGGCGGTCAATGCAAGAGGATTTGGTCACGCTTGCTGGTCTTGGTATGTCGTGCTCATGGGTCACGTGCGCATTTATAAAAGCGCATTTATAGATATAACCGAAGTTACACTGATAACCGAAAGAACACAAATCCTTTGCCATACTATTCACGTGATAGTATGGGAGACGCATTCTTAACAGCTTCAGACATGTTATAAATTATGTTAAGGATGAAGACGATTACGATATAATAAATAGCACATTTTTGTTTGTTTTACTCTTTAAGATTAGTCACATCAGATTCAAACTTGCAGCAAATCGAGCCAATTCGAAAAAAAAATCGCGGATAGGCCAAACTATACTTTAAAAAAATTATTTTAGAATATAAGAGGGCCCAGATTGCACCCTCGCTGGGATTTAATGACACATATTTTTAAAGTGCTAAGATTAAGGGTGCCTATTACCAGATTTAACATGTTTTAAGAACAACATCAAATACAAAAAAGGAAACCAAAAAAACAGCCAACAAACTTTGGTTTTTAAATACATCAGTACAAAGTACACCAAATAGAAATAAAAAACCCACCATTATAAAGTGATTCTAAGCTCGCAAGGGTCAATCAGAGGTCAGCACATGGAAATTTCAAACTTGCCGAGAAAAGGTATAGTTTGACCTACCTGCAACACACCATTCTGATTTCTTGAGCAAAAAGATCATAGCTGGGGGTGGTCAGTTGTTTTGGCCACACGGGGTCAAAAATTAAGAACGCTCCGATCAATGAAAATTGTCTCAAATTGCTCGTCATGTACATGTAAAACAGGCACTATTAACGTACACATAGGATAGAGGAGAGCGTGGCCTAGCGGTTAAGGCATAGGACTGTGAACCCAAGGGTCAAGGGTTCGAATCCCAGGTCCGGCTCTTTGTGTCCTTGAGCAAGACACTTCACTCTACTTGCTTAGTGCTTCGGAGGGCACTTTAAGCTGTCGGTCCCGTGTACATGCATATTTTCTCACATTAATGTAGTGTGCACGTTAAAGAACGTCACAGGCTATTCGAAAAGAGCAGGGGATCATCCCGGTCATGTTGACTGTACTTCAAAATACACTCATCTACTCTAGGTTCCAGAGTAAACAATAAGTACAGCTTGTCTGTACGCAGTGCGACAATACTCATACATATGAGGGAGGCACTTATAAGGAAGAAGAGGACTCTATTACCTCCCCATTGGTACGCGTAGTTGTATTTTAATTGTGTGCCCCAACACACTTGCGTCGAATGCGGTTGCCAGTTCTTGCCCCATAAACGGTCCTGTGCATGAAAGAAGATTAATGTAGCTTTGATAAACAAATTCGATAAACCGAATTGGAGTTGTTTTATAACCTCACAAAAAGTCAGTCTTCTGGTAATTAAGTTTGTCGGGGAAGGGGGGAGAATAAATAATTGGTGAGTATTAATTCTTCGTGGGAACATTTTAAGTTTGACACTGTTTTAAGTGTAAGTTGGCACATAAGAATAGGTTGATTTCGCGCGAAAGCGGGCGAAACTTTGAAATTTTACACTATTTTATACCGAAATCAAGGTGTTTACTAAATGACTGTGTGCGTATTTAAACAGTACTAGAGCAAGGAATATTTCTTCTTCTTTTTTTCGTTTGAGTTATCGAGAGGGGGAAGGGGCAATAATCACACTTCCCCCGTCAGGCACGCCATTGCGTAGGTCTTTATAGCAATTTTATAGTATATTTATAATGCATGTAGGCCTATTGAATTCTTAACCGATTCCTAATTGATCCTAGCACTAACCATATTGTAAAATGTTCTTTAAAAATTGATTTCTTTTCCATAAAATGTCACCTTAATTTTGAATTTTGAGCCGAACAACGGAGATAAAGCAAAGAAAATCGGAATTTGATACCAGCGCCAATTCGTGCTACTCCGTCGGTCGTGCTACGGTACAATCTTTTGATATGTGTGTATGACCGTCCTGCACACCATGTACGTAGTGAGTTATCCGGGTGCGTTATTAACATCGCATACGCTTTCGACTAATTTTTTCCATCGTAATAATACATCATCTTGTTCAGACGGTTTATTCAAAATCTCAGATTTTGACAAAACAACAGCACCTATCTTGATTTTTGCTGGGTAACTTATTAAACAGAAACAGAAAAATTATTGAGGGCGTCCTAGCAAATGGTACAATATGGCTTTAATACAGCAGCTAATGATCAGTGGCGTATACAATCAGACCAGGTAACAAAGACTGTAAATCTTGACCATGCTAACGCTACCCGTTACAATTTAGACGCTACACTTTCCAAAGATAACAATTTAGCGCGTAAAATACTATTTCGACCCATATAGTTCAAGTTGAATTCTACGATTAAACGGGCTAATCTACCAGCTGGTGGATCGAGCTGATACGCTACTCCTTACTCTTAATTCAAACTCTATCAAAAAGTGCTACTTAAAGGTCCTTGACCCGATCGACAGCCGCATCCCCCAGTTTTCTTCATCATTTTGGTATCAGAAGAAAGCTCGTACTTTTTTCATTATCTCAGTGAAATTTAACACATGAGATATTTTTCATTTAAATGGTGTGTATAAAAATGTAGTGATTTGCTTCTCAAATCAAAACCGCTGGAGTAATACAACTCAAGATTTGGGAACATATTGTTTTAATGGTAGGCCTTTATCTAAAATAGAAAACAGAACATGAAAAATCGGACCACGCCTCTTTAATAAAATGGAGCGGCACTGATAATACAGTATAAACGATACACTTACAGTCGTCCATGTCATCTCGTAACCATCAGGGTTAACTACTGGAACAATATGCCAATCATAATTATCTACCATAGCTTGTACTGTAGTATCAGTTGTATACATTGTTGCCAGCTGAAAACAAGTAATAATAATAATAGTAATAATAATAATAATAATAATAATAATAATAATAATAATAATAATAATAATAATAATAATAATAATAATAATAATATGTGCGCGAAATGAAATTGAGGTCAACCAAGGTCAAAGGTCATCAAGTCGGGCTCAAACTAAACTTGGTGAGTGGAATCCTGCATATGAGGGGAACATGTAATAATATAACCAAGGTCATCCGAGGTCAAAAGTCATCCAAGGGTTAAATTTTAAACTTCGACTGATTGACTTAAACTTAGTGAAAGTAATTCTCCATATTACGGGAGCATGGACAAAATCAAACCGAGGTCACTTGAGGTCAGAGGTCATCATATGGGGCCAAATGTAACGTGAATAGTCAAAAAAGTCAAAGGGTCATCAGGGGTGAAAGAGCATCGCTATCAGTTGCTCTCACAGCTACGGGTGAACTAGTAATAATAATAATAATAATAACAACACTAATAATACTAACACTAATAATAATGATAATAATATTAATGATAATGTTGATGATGATGATGATCACACTCAGCAACTCTAAGAATTGCTGACGCATAGCGTCATCATCCTTTTGTCAGAAATTTCCATGATAGTAGGGCGAATTCATTACTTCTTCAATAGCCACGCATGGCGATTTCGTTCCGCCGTGTTGGCCGAAGCAACCAAAAATCGATTTTCATTATCTAAATCAATATATTATTGACAAATGACAATTTGATGTTTTGCAAATGTTCATTCTACAAATCATATACTTTGAAAACTTGCTAGATTTATTGTTATTAATGAGTTATGCACGTTTTACAAAAGAGTTGTTGTTTTAGTCCTCTTTACAACATAACTCAAGAACCACAGGACGCTATGAAATGGTCAATGCATTTTTTGCGAAAAGCTCACTACCATTCACAAGATGCTGTGACAACTACCAAAACGCAACAGTACTTGTACGCACACCACCTGTACGATAGATATATATATTTCTTTCCACTACGCACTGCCATTCATTAGTTAAAATGACTCGTTTTTACGATCTGCGCATGCTCATTACCTTCTTTAACGTTCCCAACTCAAGAAAATTATCATATTCTTTCAACACATATATACAACTGCAAGTCTTACAAAAGTGTTTTACAAATACCAAAAATAAAGAAATATAGTCGAGGATTTGAGATATAATCATACTTTGAATAAGCTAGGAATAAATACCAGAAATTTAAGTGAAGGTCACACAATTCATCTCAATGTGCTTCAGGAATGCGATTCGATTCGAACCATTGTCACTGAGCACTTTTAAAGAAAAGTTGAACAATGGTGGCGCTATTTATCTAAAATCTTGTTTGCATCTTTACAAGAGGTAGACACTGTCTTGTAAAATGGTATTAGAACATCAGCAAACTGACTAACAAATGACAGGGGAATTTTCAAAAAACTTTTTATCATGAATGTAAGGTAGAACTCATATTATTTGGATAATTCAAATTTAAAATATATGTAAACAGCGCCCTCAATTTGCACAGTAATGCACAGTTTATAGAATTAAAATTGCCACAAAAAGCAGAAAAGATGAATAATTTAATATAGAAACGAAAATTTATGATAAAAATTGCTACAAAATATATGTGTATAATGCTGTTGGTATTATTCAGGTCTAGAATTGAACACTATAATAATGTTTTGTTAGCAATATTAATAAATGATCACATCAAGAGCTACCAAGTTTTCAAGTCTATAGAAACAGTGTAAAGCTTTATTGTCCGACATTCAAAATAGGATTTTGCCTGGATATTTTGAAAGACAACTCATAACTGAATTTATTACATCTCTGAGCTATAGCGATTAGTTTTTAGCTAATGAGAAACCAATACCAATCGGTCACCGCGCGCGGAGTATAAATTTAGCTTATTTTTAACCAGCAGCTACTCTCAGTATCCGGTGGGCTTTATAGACCGGTTCGTTTACTGATTATACAAAATCATTAGTATACCTGGTATAGATTTTCATCCTCAACACAAAAGCCGCAGTGTTCATGAATTACACTGGCCTGTTTCAGGTGTTATTAAACTAGTTTCCGTTTTCGTCGTTTGTAATTCCATTAAATGTGCTTCAACCCTACGTAAGACCCGTACAACTCCTTATGTCTCAGAAATCCAACAATATTGCTTTAAGGGCTCGGTCACCCACCTTTGCACAGTATTTTTTATGGGACCTGCGAGCACATCAAACACATTGTATTGCATTCTGAATACGGGGATTGTTCTTCTGATAATTTGGTATTTTATGAAACTTCATGTATATTTTCAATACGAAAGTTCAAAATGTCCATATGATGGTCGGCTTTTAAGTACATTATCATTAGATTTATAAAGTTTACTACGAGGACTGTTAAATGTCAAAATGTAAATTTTTAATAATTTGCCATAAAATTTGTATTATATATACTATATATATGATATCAGAATACAAAATGCAATTTGTTGTGTCTGATATGCTCTCACGTCCCACAAAGGTGGGCTATGTGGGTGACCGAGCCCATAAGTGAACTTTCAAATATAGATGATCCTGTTACCATGTTTGCCATATACATTAACATTGCTGGTGTTATCCAGTGATGTGGTTGAGAACCGCCTTGAAGGTGTATGATTCGTTTTTTATTCCCACCAGAGCTGATCTAAAATTTATAAACATAAAAATATTATTAAAACACAAGTTATTGAATGCTCCTATTAAAAATCAAATTCGGTGTACAAATTCATTCTTATTAAAGGGTTTTACTAGTGAAGTAGCGTGAAATGGGGAATGTGATTCATCCTAGGGAGGACCATGATTGGGGGTGGGGCACACTGGACCTGATGGGGGGGGGGAGGACGGCACAAGCCGTTTTCATCGATTTTCTCAATTTTCAAATCGATTGGGGCACGTTTCTACGCCCCTATGGCACTGGGCTTTACTTCAAATATTAAGTATTTGAAAATCGTATATTCGACATTTAACATGGCTGTATGCCTAGTCTAGACCTTGTTTTTTTCCCCCAAAAATTGAGCTTTTTTGAAATGTATGTACTTTGTTAAGTTTTTTTTTATAACTTAGGAAAGAAAATCCAGATTTATTTCACTATTTCACTCGTTTCCGCAATTTAAAATCTTTGTTGTACCATCGGGGTACACGCGCGAAACAACGTATCGTGTTGCCTAGTCGCGTAATTTGTTAACGCACAGATACGCTACGCATACGCAACGCTTATCTACATGCGCGGCACATCCTATGAAAGCACCATGGAAGCACTGATGTCACAAGAACCTTTTACCGTTTTAGCTGATAAAATGTGATAACTTACTTTTACTGCCTTGATATCAAGTCCTCCATAAGATTGACCAACGATGACTTCAGTTGCTAAACTCTGCTGGGCAGTAAATTCCGTCACCCACTGATTAATCTATAGAAAAAATAAAACACCGGTGCTGTCCTTTTATATCACCCGCAATACTGTAATACCACCGTCTATCATAAATAGTGATAGAGGACATTCTTACCTCTTCAATGGTATGATACACATTATAATCAAATCCAGCGCTTGTTTTAACACAGTCTTTGCACCTCTCCGTCTCAATCAACGTTTGCACATCTTCAATATTAGTTGTGAAAGTTAGTCCTTGTTTAGCAATCTCAACTTTAACATCTTCAAGGAGCTCGGGACTTATCATAATATCCACCGGTCTGCCAACGCCCGATGGCTCTTTCCAGAACTGAATCTACAGTGAGAGAATAAACGATTTGTTGATTTAATTCACTTTTACAAATGAATTGAAATGTTATTATCTATTTGAAACATGAAAATGATATAGGTTTAACCATTATCTACGAATGTTCTTCTACAGTTCCACAAATATCAACAAAATGTATACGTGTATAATCTACACGTATACATTTTGTTGATATTTGTGCTTTCTCATAAAAAAAAACTATAAATATCAAATTAGTATCATTAAAAGTATAAAAAGGCAGGCCGTCAAAGTATCCTCCCCACGTCAGTATTATATGAGACATTTCATACTAGTGGAACCCGACAACGCGTGAACGACTAGGTATGAATCTCTTACAAACTTAAAAAGTTATATAGATGAAACAGTCTACTGGTCAAAGTTTCGAATCCGGGGGTACGTACCAAGTGACTTCTCTTTGTGACTAATAGTATAAGTAACCATAAAAGGATATAAAAGCTGCCCGAGTACCAAGAGCGGTGAATGTATAAATGCTCAGAATAGGACAAACCTTGCTGAAATGTACAGCATTCTCGAAAAGCAAATTTCTTTATATTTGATTTTATAATATAAATTAAAATTAGTGAATGGATAGCAATGTAACTAAAAATTATGGGTGAGTCCATAATAATTTGTCTTTTGTGTTGGTTTCTTTACAGACTCACCGTATTAGAAAAGTCATTGTACCAGGTGCGTATCTTTTCCAGCTGTTCTGCATCAGTTGGAACTATACGAAGTACCTTGTAGCTGCAAAATAATAAAATGAATTGGTTGAGTTTCTTAATTTGCGTGTAATCATTATTTGCTAATTAATTTTGTGCACCGAAGGCTGCTTGGTCTGGTAAGAAGGTAGTCTTATTCTTTTGTAATCTGCATGTGTTTATATAGCACGATGGCCGCTTGTAGCACTCCTGGAAAGGAACTGGTAATAGAATTATCATCATCCCTCGGCTGCGGAGCAGGCGACCAAAAGATTTCTTTGGCAAATGCGGATATCTGATCTGCTGGAATGCCTTCATCATACCCGAGCACACGTTGAAATATAGTTGCATATATTTAAGAACAATTAGAAAACATGTTCCCTCGTTCACTTGACTTGACGTTGTGCATGTTAATATTATTTAGCATAATTCAGAAGCAGGAGGTAGCAAAATTGTTGAGTTTGCCTTCCATGCATAAGGTATTTGACAACAACCAGGATTCACAAGGAGAATAAAACGTTATTGTCAATGCAAGTAGTGTGATAAACCATTTAATTGAACATTAACAAATAATTATTACTGCTTTGGGTCTATTACATACCTCTTAGTCTATTGGGTACAATTATAAACCATTCAGGGAGAAATGAACCAAACCATCATAAGTACCGAGTAAGATACTAGCAAAGTTTGAGAATAGATACAGATTTGGTGAGCTAGAAACCATCGCATTCGAAGAGCGCCGTAAGTTTTGAGGTCATCTTTTGTTTCTTAAGTCGAAACGTAAACCTGCTTCAATCAGTTTTAAATTGGGACTTGTAATATCAATGTTGGTTAATATAATATACCTATTACACTAGAACTGGTTTCCGGCTCTTAAACATTCAAAGTTAAAATGTGCAAACACATTTCACATGAAATTTGTTTGTTATTTTTTAATATCGATCCTGCATCAGCCTATTATTACAAATAATGTGACCTGCGAAATAATGCACAGAAATTAAAGAAATTGGCGAATGAAATATAAAAAAATACGCCCGATTTAAGTCTGCTTATGTAGAAGAAGACTTAAAGTCTGGCGTAAGAAACAAAAGATGACCTCAAACCTTACGTGTTACGACGCTGTTCAAAGAAAGTTGGTAAACTCGCCAAATTTTGATTTATTCATGGCAGGCAGATCGCTACTGAGCAACTCTAATGTTGTGAATAAGTAGCTACGAATCGCAAGACTATTTCTTTGAGACACTGTCGCTATAAATAAATATATCCTACATTATAAAATATTTTAATTTCATATCAATTTGTAAGCGCTATTTTTTAAAAGTCATAGTTCATTGCATTTACAATCGTATGACAAAACAGGCGAAAATAGTAACTTTTTGCGCAAGATTGGCAATTTAAAGAGAATTGACCATTGCTCATTCTAGTGACTCTAGTATATGGACAATATAAGTGTGCTTTTTCATTTAATGACATAAAATTTGACAAATATTGTAAGGAACACTTGAGGTTTTGACTTTTAAAACCTACATATTGGTCAAAAATTGTGCCTGGATAGGTAGTCATCTAGGGTCAAATTAGTAAAAACTGTCATATGAGCATGAAACTTGGTGGGTAGGTGCATCTTGACCTAGGACAGAACAAGTTTGTACTGATTAGTGGGTCAAGGTCACCCAGGGGTCATCTGAGGTCAAATTAGTAAAAACTGTTTTCCGCCTATTTTCTCGGAGACTAGGGGTCGCACGTTCCTCAAACTTGTTGGATGGGTGCATCTGGACCTCAGACAGAACATGTTTGTTTCAGTTAGTGGGCCAAGATCACCCGAGGTCATCCAGGGGTCATCTGAGGTCAAATTCGTAAAAACTATCGTATGGGCATGAAACTTGGTGGGTACAGTCAACTTTTATAGTCAAATTTTTGGAAGTCATTTTGGGGTCATCCGGGGTCACCCAGGGGTCATCTGAGGTCAAATTAGTAAAACAATGTCGTATGCGCATGAAACTTGGTGGGTACAGTCACCTTTTAGAGTCAAATTTTTGGAAGGTCATTTTGGGGTCATCCAAGGTCAAATTACTAAAAACAGTCATATGGGCATGAAACGTGGTGGGTACATTCAACATTTAGAGCCAAACTTTGGAAGGTCATTTCGAGTTCACAAGGGGTCATCTGAGGTCAAATTAGTAAAAACTGTCCTATGGGCATAAAACTTGGTGAGTACAGTCACCATCAGCCAGGTAATCGCGACAGCCGAGAACCGCCAAATACGGGTAACCGCCTAGTTACATTAATTTATAACATAATTAATCGACTTTACAACTTAAAACATTAATGAGAAATGTGTGCTTTGATGATTTTCAAAATTTTCGCCTAAAATTTCACTTTAGATGGTCTCTCTTTCTGTCGACGAAATTGTGGTTATGCCTATAAATATGACAAGCTTGTGTTTTAAACTTTCAACCATCTTAAACATGTTAAATACACCCAAATGACTCACCCAGTATAGTCTTTGGCTGCCAATGCTGACGAGACGAACACGAGAAACACGCAGATCGACTTCATTTTGCACAATAAAGAAAAATATAATTGCCAGGAACATTTTGTGTTTGTACAGATGTTGCATTTGTTATCGTAAAATGAAAGTTGAGTTGAACAGAACAAACGTTGAAGATAGCGCAGAGTAAACGGACTTTTAAGGCCTACTTAAGGTGTGTGGCTAATTAACCACACCCTCTTATGAATATTAATGAGGTGGGCGTGGCTAATGAATCGGACCGGGGCGAATGCATCGGGACGAGGGGGTGGTTTAGGAGGGTTTAAAAAAACATTTCCCCAAAAAACCCCTCAAAAGGTGACCTTTGACCCAGAAGTGACATTTGACCCGGAACGACCCTTACACGAACTTCGATCCCTACGTGACCTCAGACCTTCCCACTATGCGTAAAAGTTCGCCGATTGCGTAACGAAATGCGTAAAAGTCTATCGATTGCGTAACGAAATGCATCGATCGCATAACGAAGTGCCTAAAAGCGCGTCAATTGTATAATGAAATGCTCTAAAAGCCCGGCAAATTTAGGTCGATGTTTAGCCAACGTTATTTTCAGCGCTTTGCGTGCGTCCATGCCCTTATCCGTCTTCTCTCCGAGGCCGGCTACGATATCCTGGTGAGTGTCGTCGTCTTTCAAATGGACATTTTGCGACAAAACGAGTCGTGTTTAACGGCCCACTCGGTCTTCGTATCTGCCTTTTCTTCGGCCAGGTCTTCGTCCATACCTGCGTTGACGTACTTTTCGTATTTTTGGGTCCTCATCTCGCGAGTAGCTCATCTGACCCGGTTTATAGGCCATTCTCGGAACATGACGTTGTCCTCCAGCTCCGCGTCGCTATCGGACGCATCGGAATCATCCATCTTCAAATATTCGGGTTCAGAATCGTCTACTTTGGAGCGTTCTTCTTCCTCTTCGCCGTGAATCGTTTTTACGTGTCTTCTTGTACAATTGATCGAAACGTTTGTCGCACGCGTGACAAGGGTGATTTTTGAACGCTGAAATAGAAGCCATATGTTGACTCGTTGAAGTTTAATCTCCGAATGACGAGAACTGGTTGAAACTAATCTTTATGCTACTCTTTGACTCATTTCCCCGCACATTTGCTCAATTCACCGCTCATTGACTCATTCCTTGCTCATTGACCCATTCCACCACTCATTGGCTCATTCCATTCTCATTCCTCACTCATTTCGCCGCTCATTCACCGTTCATTGACTCATTTCCTCTCTCATTGACTCATTTCATCGCTCATTGACTCATTTCTCTGCTCCCCTTTGATCGTGGAAAGTATATTACTCGCCGTTCATCCCCTAGTTAGGTCGTTTATAAATACGGGTACGTGGGAAAGGTCGGTGGTCACATAGGGATCAAAGTTTGTGTAAGGGTCGTTGCGGGTTAAAGGTCACTTCAGGGTCAAAGTTTACTTTAAAGAAAAATCGATCCGATTCACTAGCAACGTCCACTATATTAATATTCAGCTATGCTAATTAATGCGTGTGTACTAGTTAATCATCCATTGGGCAAAAAATCTGTTTCATATACAGGATGTCCCAGAATGATTTATACCGGGAAAGATGGATTTTTTAAGGTATGAACGGCATTTCTATTGGTCATATTGTTTTGCATTTTAAGTTGTACATATATTTAGCTTTCTCAGATTTTTTTAGATTTTAAAAGTTGGACATTTCTAGTAGAAGTTAGAGAGGATTACGTAAAAATGGTGAATTCCAAGTTTTGACAAAGCAACCTATTTTGAAAATCTGTAAAATTACTAACCGTTCAGTACAAAGTTATTTGGAAAATGTTATGCAGTATATTTGTTGTGTCCTGTTCAATACTTCTACTACTAAATAGTCGATGTCTATCGTTTATTTATGATGTTACGAAGCAATCCTTGGAATAAAGGATTTGCTACGCTTGAGTGACCTTTTAAGGTCTAAAAACTATTCTTTCTTTGGCGGCAGTTTTGAAGCCAATTAGTGCGGTGTGTGAGTTTCATCATTTGAAATGACGACAGAGATGGATTGTTTATAAAAGCATAGAGAAGGTTCGTCCTTAGTGTCACAGCATGTCCACAGTATATTGGCAAACCCACAGCTACGTGACGAAGAAGATCAAAATTTACTGCAAAGGATCCTTGAGGAAGTTATATCCTCTGTAATAATGACATTTTGGGGTAAAAATTGGGTGAAAATCACATAAAAAGTATGTTTTTCAACCTAAATATCTGATGTCATATTGAAATGTTTCACTTAATCCCATATCAAGAATTATTTAGCATTGTAAGCTCTACATCTGTGCCAAATTCGGTGTATTTCCTATAAAAGAATGCAGGTTTTCTCCAATATATTGCACAGTGCGGCTGACGATGGTGATAAAGGATCCATGTGTTATGATGCCTTTGCACTGTAAATTACACAAATGCAGTTTTTGTCCATTTTCAGTAATGGCAATGTCACGCAAAAATGAATCAAGCTATTTCCATGAAAGTCAGATTCAGATTCAACTTTATTTAGCCACGGTGGGCCCACTTCAACCCTAGGTTGTTCTTCCTTGGGGCCGTGGATACAAATTACAGTACTAACAAATATTTAACAAAACATGTTTACAAGAGATATGTTATACAAAATATCAAAAGAATTGTTAAGAGATACAAAAGATCATATAAACTTATATTAGGTTACCTTGTAAAACTGTTTACAAGCAATACTTCATAAAAATATCAAATGAATTGTTAAGAGATACAAAACATCATAAAACTTATAACATACAAGGGGAAAATGAAAGAATTTATAAACTTATAAACAAAAACTGAAAAGAATTAAAATGAAACATCTTTCAGCATATTTTTGAAAGTAAATAAATTAGGTGAATCTGTGACCCTATCATCAAGACTATTCCATAAGATTGCACCTCTATATGATAAGCTACGTTTTTGAAATCAGTTTTAGGCTGTGGGATGAAAACATTATTTTTACTTTGCCGAAAATTGTATTTATTATTAGAAAATGAGGAAACAGTTGAAAGGTAAGGAGGTGCTAAGTTATTCAAAATTTTATAAATCCAAATTGAGGTATTATACTGATGTCTGTGAGAAAGTGGCTTCCAATTGAGCTGATCTAGGACAATAGCACTGGAGGTGTCCCATGGAGCTCCACAAATAATGCGAGCAGCTCTGTTTTGGATAATTTGTAATCTCTTTGCTATAGACATACCACAATTTCCCCAAACAACATTACAATATTCAAGGTGAGGAAGTACAATTGCATTATAAACCATATTCAAAATATCTGTAGAAATAAAATTAGATTTACATTTCTTCAACATAAACATACCTTTGAGAGATTTCTTACGAACTTGATCAATTTGCTGATTCCATGTCAATGTGTCATCAATGATGACACCTAAATGTTTACATTCATTAACTTGTTTAATATTAGCACCATTTATAGTTACAGAAACATCGTGAATATCATCTTTAACAGATTGCAAACGCTGCCTAGATCCTATGAGCATGAATTCAGATTTATCAGTGTTAAGACTAAGTTTGTTGCTTTTCAGCCAATTACTTATTATGTTAAGATCCTCATTTATACAATTCACGATTTCCTTAGTTGAGTTAGAGGCATAATATATTACAGTATCATCAGCATACATATTAACCTTACAGTGTGTGACATAATTTGGCAAATCATTAATATAAATAAGAAAAGCAAGTGGGCCATCGATTGACCCTTGTGGCATTCCACATGTTATTTCACACGTATCAGATAGAGTACCATTAACAGTAGTACATTGGGAACGTCCTGTAAGATAGCTTTTAAACCACTGAATACAATGTTTACCAATTCCATATAATTTAAGTTTATCTAAGAAAATTTCATGGTTTACTGTATCAAAAGCCTTCTTTAGATCAAGTGAACAAAGGCCAATTAGATTTCCCTTATCTATTTCACAGAATAAGTAGGAGACATGTGTGACATTGTATTGCACTTATTAAGATTAGATACACTGTTGACTATATATTTTTGATATTTTGTTCAAACACGGTATAAATCATTCTGGGACAGCTTGTATTTTGAGGAAATCGTTGCATTGTATTCCCTATTAATACTTCATAGCAATGCTGCCTTGTACTTTATAATGATCTCCATTTTGACATTTTCTCCCGCCCAAAAAAAGCATGGTAAATCTTCACATACATTCATTCGATAAATTTTCTTTTATTCTTTGTAACAGTTTCCAAGAAGCAAACTTAAATAATTCTTTGTCTTTCGCAAATTTGAGAACTCAACAACATAATAATAAGGTTCAATCTCTATCAGATATGACAATTTGACTGCTCAAATCGCGTCTCCACTTTTTCACTTACAGTCATGGAAATTGTTTTTAAAAAACACTATATTTTTCTTAAAAAGACAATCCGATATTTTGACAGCGAACCGAAGTGTACCCAGTTAGGGATAATGTTCGATAGGTTATTGAAAAATAAAGGGTTCTTAAAGCGACACAGGAGGTGCTACTAAAAGGGTCCCTATTGGTGGTGATATGTACAATAAAAAGATGTCAATCTTTGTTGGACAAATGAGTTACTAGGATGACAGAATTGTCTTAATGACATGTTTTTGAAAAGCAAGATATTTTGTCACAGTTTCTTTAAAAGCATCCGGGGTACTTTTTTTTGTCAAACTCCTCAAGCCATGGGAAAATTTGCGAATACCTCTACCTTTGTTGGAGTTATTATTGAGTAAAACAGGGTTTTAGCAATGTCATGGCAAGAAGGTGAAAAAATATTACACACTTTTGACTGTAATACAAATAGGGATTGTAACATTTGAACCAGCTATTACTAGACTATATAGCATTGTAAATATAGATTCAACCAATACGTAGAAATTGAGCTGAAAACAGTTAGCACTGCTGCCGAACATGATATTCATGTTCATATTTTATTTCCATAAAATCATTACATTACATTACATCAAAAATATACAAACACGATACATATGGAGGAAAAGGCTGGAAGACCAAAAAGGCCTGAAAGTTAGCCTTTCCCTAAAATCAAATGAAATTAGCACAAAAAATAAAAAACAACTTTACCAAACATTACCAATAGACAAGACAAGGGACGGGGACGTGCTCACGGAAAAGATTAATTATATTGAGAAATAAGTTGTTTTTTAATTCATTGCGGAAATGTTTGACAGATTTTGAAGCTTTCAGATTTTTATCTAAAAAATTCCAAAGAATGGGACCTCTTGTACGTATGGCATGATCAGAAAACACTTTCTTATTTTTGGTTAAATTTAGGTCATTTACATATCTTGTCTTGTAGTCATGTATGTCAGAACGTTTAGTAAAATAATTATCAAATGAACAGGGCAGCTCATTTATGGAGTACCTGTACATGAATGTATCTAATTCCAGTGTGTATGTTTCCCTATTTACGTATTTTAACAGCATCATCCCCGGGCATCATCCTTATTTGCAAGAAATAATCACATACATATATCTTGATGTTAATAGTTTAGGACCTTTTCCAATGATTGTCTCAATTTAAAGGATCCGTTCCAAACACTTTGAGCGCTTCAAATGTCTCGATATCAGACGGTTCAATCAAACTCTCAGGAATCAAGAACCCATATCGTCCTTGGTCTCGCAATTCCACAATGTAAGCATAGTTGGCACCAAGAGTACCATAACCATAATCCACGCTGGCTCCGGGGCCGGGGGCTGAAAATTTGAATGGCAAGAGATAAGTTTAAGCAATAACGTGTGATTTCCATAAAGAGTTTTACACAACAGTGGCGGTGGAAGCATTACAATTTCGGGGGGACGAACAGAATTTGACCCGGTTTTACTGTGACAATGGCAAACGAAAAACATTTGTTATTCAGACCAGTGGCGTAGCTAGGGTTTGTGGCGCCTGTGGGAATTCACAAAAGGTTATAATGATCTAGTTGAATTTCGAGTTTTGTCTTTTAAATGATTGGTCGATTCGGTGCCCCTAAGACGGCATTCAGTGCTCGTGCCTTCCCTTGCCCCTACATTACTAATTCAGACTATTTTAGCCCAAAATTAAAGTGATTTTGGTATTTTCTGCTACAGTTCATGGTCCGAAAACATACATTTATCAAGCTAAAACGGAAGACGAACAGGACAATTATGGAAATTTCAGGTAAAATATATACATGTGAATAAGGTGATACAGATGTTGTTTTGACCATAGTTTTAAAACTACGCAACAGGAGTCAATTTCATGCTCAATTTGAAACAGTAGGATCAAAAAGGGAGTATTATAATAAAAGATAGGGTTTTGTCTTTTGCCTATCCAATATCGTGTCATATATGAATGAACTGGCCAATATTTTGAATGCTGGATGCCGGCGCAGTTACCTTTGTGGGGACATCTCCGTTGTTTTAAATAAACGAAACCGTTATGAACATCTAAGCTGCTGAACCGCGTTCTTAGTTCTCGCACGTGCATTACGTGAACGCATGATTTAGAGAATAAACGATAGGAATTTTGTTTTTACTATCCTCTACTGTGTGATAGACACGGTCCATATTTTGAGTAGTGGATGCCGGCACACACTACGATAAAAATATTGGACCTGCCTGTCGTCTATCATAGGTAGAGGATAGTAAAACCAAAAATTCCTATCGTTTATTCTCATTCTTAGTCAGTTAAATATTATTTTAATAACTGTAAATTATTTTTTTAAGCAAAAACAAAATTACCGTCTTAAAAACTCCCCTTATTATAAAATGAACGAAACTTGTTTACAACTTCACGTATTAGTTACTGCTAGCGCGTTCGCATATCCCGCACTAGTCTACGCATACAACGCGACACATACGCGCACATCTACAAGCGTGTTACGCGTTATCAACGCTCATGATGACGTGGGTCGTCTACGGCCTGATAGACGGCACCCAAAATCATGCGATTGTCCAATCAAATTATGTGTCTACGAAGTACAAAAGGGCCTAAAAAATTTACATTTTAGGGGGGGGGGCAGTTTCCCACACGGGGCAAAAAGGTTGTCAGCTTTTAGAGAAACTTCTAAATAAAGAGTAAATTTGGAACGAGGGATGGGTCATATTAGTTTTAGAGTTTAGTACTTACCTGAGTCAGGTCCAGACATTCCAACGAAATATTCCGTTCCGTACGGCACTTTCAAAGCATCAGTTGCTTTTACAGCTAGAGCGTGCTGTTGTATATCGAATAAATATAAAGAAATAAAACACGAGATGGTTTTAGCTATGGCAGACCACATAAAACATTTCGAACACAACTTGCACTTGTATTTTTTGATGGTATGTATAGCTTGTAACACATTTAAGCATATAAGAGTTTTGGGCATGCAATTTTTTTTAAATCTCAGGCCAAAAGAGGGCGTACTAAAGGTAAACAAATTTCCACTCATCTATATAAAAGTAAATTTTACGGTCTTTCAATATACCGATTTTCCACAAAATGGAAAAAGAGAAGTAAGAAGCAGGAAAAAGGGGAAAGCTTGTTACAGCAAGCCAAACAAAATATTTTGCCCTATCTAGGACAATTTGGTTCCTAGGAATTTAGGATATACAGCAAAATAGGACTAAATAGGTATTGACCCGTTTCACTGTGTTACCTTGGTAACGAACCATCTAGGATATCACAAACTATTCCGTATTTAAAATGTTATAACAAATACATTTGCATAACGTTTTCATTAAAATCATTCTGTTTGGACACAATAGGGCCCAACTGTTGATCTTCGAGCTCTTTGCTCATAACTCCTGAACAGTTGGAGGGCCATTCAACTTTGACGCGCTATTATTAAACTGTACGCTATGAATACGCACACAACGAAAATTCAAATTTGCTTGGTTTGGGTTGCAGTTTTAAAAGCTCCCAAAATTCTCTCTACAACTCCTAATAGCTATATATTTTATAAATAACTACAAGAAAGGCTTTCAACATTCCATATATGTTCACAAACAATACCGTAACTTTGCAAGGAATATGATATTGGCACATAAACACACATTTTTGTCATGAATTGAGATAAAAGAGTAACAAAAACTACTATATTTTAAAACTGGTGCGAGTTCATAAATCAGGAATTTGCATATGATTAGAAACATGGCTTATTATCCTCATATTAAAAAATCAAGATTTTTGGTTGGTTAAGACAAAAACCTGCCGGGATGAAAAGGGTATTTTACAAGACGGAAAAATACCAGTATTCAGTAGGCCATGCGACAACAACATTGAGAAAGTTCATGCGAGCAGTGTTAAACTGCGCGCGCGTATTTCACTGAACGCAGATGAATGACGCGCTTGGGCGCAACAAAGTTGCGCGCGTGTACTCGTTCATGGTGTCAAGTCACGCGCTATTGTTATGAAGTTGTTTACTTAATTTTCGTGGATGGGCCTAATCTGGGTAACCAATTTAAACAATTATAACAACTTAGAATTTTAAGTTCAAAATTTGGGACAAAGACTAATCGATAGATAAAGGTTGAAATTACTTGTCTGGCTAAAAATTAGAATGATTAAAGCGTTAAGACAGAAAATATCCGGGTTAGAAGTCCTTAGCAACGAAAATAAATTTGAAGGTAAAGCAAACGCAAAAATCACAAATTCTAACGACAAAAGTAGACAAAATGGAAATCAAGTAGAGAATTGTGAAGATATTTTCAATACAAGTCATTTGTAAGTTGCCCAAGATGATTGGCTACACATAATACGATACATTTCAAATCGAAATTTTCCGCGGGAAAGGTAAAAAAACATACCCAAGAGTGCGACGGTCATTTTTGCAAAGGTCGCGTACGTTAATAATTTGACCTTTAACGGAAAACGCGCACGATGGCCCTCCGACTGTGAAGGATAAATTCTGCTTCCTAATGACCAAAGAGATATTTTCGACGCATTTACATAAACATTTATAACAACTTTTCATTACGGAGATGATGTTCCTTGGATAGCCGTTTATACCGTCTCTGCACAACCTCCATGCTCATTTCCCGTCCCAGTTCAGACTGAGTCGGATTTACCGCAGGGCCAAGTGGGTTCGGGCCCAGGTGCCACAATCTAGAGAGAGGACCAAAATTGACGTCTGTGTGTATGACTTTGACCAAAATTAATCTCATATTTGACCAATTCTACTTAAAAAGTGTCAGTTCTCCGCGTGTCGCTCGAATTTGTCCCAATTGTTTACAACTTTTGTACCATCTAAATACCCAGAGGCGATCACGTTGCCTTCTCTAGGGCCCGGGAGGTACTCCCATATATTGGTACGCGCCATGATTCTGTTGCATCGCAAACAAAATATATTTGTAATTTGTAGCATCGAACGTACGTGGAATCTATTCAAAATCCCGCCACAGGAGAGTGATTTTGAATAGATTCTGCCTACGTTCGATACGTACGTTTGGAAATCGCAATCTCTCTAATGGCACTTTTCGGAGAACTTATTGTTGAAACTAGCGGGCATATCCCGGGGGTCATATAGCGGAGATGTCGGTGAAACTCACGCTGCAGATAGAAGGTGCAGATGCAGAGTCTGAGATCGAATTGAACACAATTACTTGTTAATATATGATGCCTTACCTAATTACCAATACCGACTTATAGGGATTCATCTGGGGGTGATGGGGTCTGCATCTGCCTTCATTTATCATTTTTAATGTAGTCATAAAGACGACTATGATAATGATATAATGGGATTCATTATTCGGTAATATTTAGACACACATTGCGACTGCTCAGTGCCAGAAATGGGTAAGTACAAATTATACGTTATCATTCCGGTAATAAATGGACGGTTAATTCTGCCTTCCATAATAAATGCAAGTAACTTTGGGGTATATGCATGGTCCATTAATGAGTAATATGTAATTTGCACTTACCCACTTCTGGCACTGAGCAGTCGAAAAAAGGTTTCCCAGAATAATTAAAAAAAACCTGGCCAAGACAATATGTTGTTGGAAAAATTCACAATTGCAAAATGTACAATAAAGTTGAATATATCCCTTCGTTTAAATGCTTAAAAGAAACTCCTGCCCAGGCCCATCATATAATACAAGCTAATACAGGTGTCTATGTCTCTGTGGACGGATACCTACTTGAGCGTCCTTGTCTGGTTGTGGCGTGTTCCTGTCGGCAGTATAACTCCATGGGTACATCCAACGCTGACTGTAGTTATGGAAGTCAATGAACAGTGCTATGTTGCCTGAGAACTGCTTGATCCAGGTATCTACTGCAGAAATCTCTGTTCCACTTAATGCTGCCTTACCACGATATGCGTTGCTGCAAGGATTAGATCCGACACCTGTTTTAAATGAAATAAGCATGGATGAAATATCTTTATTTATTCATCAGAGGTGTTTTCATGTGGTCTCTGTCTCCTTTATTGAGGCGGGAGGGCATTATAATAAGTAGACCTCCTGTGCCTTTCAATATATTCACCTTTTCAGGACAGATCTGTCAGGAACTTTTTAGCGTTTTCGTGAAATTATATCACCCTTGATATATTTGTTGTGTTAGAGGGAGTCTCCGGCAATCATAACATTATGCCTTTTATGTTAGCAAAATAATTATCAAGCACGAATTACATGGTTTTATTTAAAACAAACTCATATTGACCATAAAAACAGTCGGCTCTCAACACGCGATATTCAAAATTCCCGCGCCGAAATTGTCTAAGTGCAATGACGTAATGGTTACTTGTGCTCAATTGTCGTCAGCCGTCATTGTATTACTGTGACGTCATTGCACTCGACAATTTCGGCGCCCGGGAATTTTGAATATCGCGAGTTGAGAGACGGATGTTTTTATTCAGTTTTATGGTCACTATGAGTTTGTCTTAAATAAAACAACGTGATTCGTGCTTGATAATTATTTTTCTTACATATAAAGACTAATTGCCGGAGACTTCCTTTAATCCTTTAATGAGAATGGTTGAGTATTTGTTCCACTTTGGTAGTAAAATTACAAGACCATTAACTAAATAGAGGCACATTTGCTCCAGAGGCGGATTTAAGGAAAAAGGTCCTGTCAGCAAAATATCCTGGGGGCCCATCAGTAAAGAGTTAGAATCAGGAGCGTGTCTGAACTTTTTGTCTGATGGAGGGCAAGAAAAAAAATGACCAGTGAGCATTAGTCCGGCCCAATGTTATGAGATATGTGCGCGCAGTACGCAAATATTCATTCCATTTCATATTTGAGGAAGGCATGTGCACTTAAGTGCCCAATGCTTGGTTTAGGTATAAGATCGACGGTGGTGGAAGGAGATTACAATTTAGGGGGAGATGAACATAGATTTTAGCAGGACATTTTACGGTGCGTGCGAAGCGCGTGAAAAAAGTTCAATTTAGCCGAAAATAAAGGTGAATTTTGCTATATAACTGGCCATTGCGTGCGAAGCGCTCAAAATTATGCAATTTTACCCTATTTTGGCCCAAAACATGGTGTATTTTTGGCTGAAAGGGAAGATGCAAGGGCAATATTTGGGGACCTAAAATTTTGGGGCCCTGGGCCAGGCTAAAATTTGGAGGCCCCAAACTCACCGTGAAGAAGACATGTACACCCAAGTGGCCAGTGCTTGGTTTAGATATAAGATCCACGGTGGCGGTAGGAGCATTACAATTTAGGGGGAGATGAGCATAGATCTTGGTAGTACAATTGTGCGCGCGAAGTGCGCGAAAAAATTTCAGTTTAGGTGAAAATGAAAGTGAATTTTGCTATATAACTCGCTATATAAGCGCGCAAAATTATGCAATTTCAGGGCAATTTTCGGGGCTCCAAAAAAGTTGGGGGCCTGGGCCCGGGCCCATCTGGCTCTATGGTAAATCTGGCCATGGGGCCCCGGACCCATACTAGATGACCTACTTGTATTTTGAGAATGTATAATGCTCTAGGATTATCAGCATACCAACTCGTAATCCTGATTCAATCGCAACTGTATTCACAAATATTAAATTTGGGCCCCTGGGGCCCTTGACCTTTGACTTCTTGCTGGGGCCAAAACGGGCAAAATAAAACTTTTCGGGTAGGGCCCTAGGTGTGCAACATGCCGGGTCTGTTATCTTTTTTAGTTTTAGGGTTGCTATAGCATTGGCACTCATGTGGATAGAGGAGAAGGAGAAGCAACCCGAGAATCATAAATGCGGGCATAAATAGAATGGCCTCTTGCACGTACGGGTAAATATATAACCTTTTCGTTTCTATTCTACCCACCGCACCTTGGAACCTTGCAGAAAACAATTAGCCCTTAAGCTAAAAAAAAAGAAAGCAGGGGGGCCCTTTGGCCAAAATGGCAGGGGGGCCTTGTCAGCAACTGCTGACTTGCTGACAGCTTAAATCCGCCACTGATTTGCTCTCACCGTATAACTTTTGCATTCGCAAGTATTCGGCGAGGATGGTAGCAACGTAATAGATGCAATGAGGACCAGGGTTGAAAGTAGGCAACCAGGTAAAGGGCACAGCAACATAAAATATAGTAAGAACCAAAGACAAACGAAACAGCCCTTTTAAAGCCTGCTTTTTTATCCAAAAAAAAGAGAAACGACTTGTTGTAAATAAAAAGAAAGCAAGAAACAACAATGTAAGAAAGTAAGAAACATAATAAAACAAAAAGGCATAAAAGAAAAAATAAGTAATTGCAAGTATAGCAAAGGAAGTCCCATCCAACATCCATTTTACCCACAAATTAATGACAAAGCCCATAGCCCATAAGCCCACAGGTAAAGCCCATTCCCAAAATAAAGTTGTTATTTTATAAAGTTATCAGAGAGAAATGTTTGATATTCATGTTCTCCTATTCAATCTTTGAAGTAGCCAAACCTCTTTTGTGGAAAGAGTAAATAACATGTACATTTCTTAAGAAGAGCATATCTTCAAAAGTTGTCAGCGATTGAAATATTTTTGGGGTTTATCTTCAAAAGTTGTCAGCGATTGAAATATTTTTGGGGTTTATTAAAGCTAACGATTAAAGGTTTCTTTACATACTAAAATATATTTGATCAACTTTTCTGAAATAGGAGAAAAGGAGGGCGCAATGAGGATTTTTATAGCACTAACCTTGCCAATCTAATAACATTGGACCACAGATCTTTTGGTTATCATTAATAAAATAATTGCAAATCTCTTTAACAAAGAGATAATAAAAAAAAACAACAATTTGTGTCAAAATCTCACCATATATCGATTCGTGATATCCAATCGCGTCACAATTGATCTGGTTTAGAAGCCAGAGTAATTATTTTAATTTTATAGTACGCCCTATTTAGTGAAATTGAAGACTGATGGCCATTTTTTTTATACCAACAATCTTTTTAATCAAAGCAGCATCGTTTAAATCAGTTAGATTTATGTGAAAAAATACATATTGCGCTGTTCGCCGCTTTTTATGGATGATTTAAAAGTTAACATAAATCATACAGTTTCAATTGTTATGAATTGAGCATTAGTATTATGATTAGTTTTTGTTTGAATCCGTTTGAATATGTTGAATTTCAAATGCAAGTATGCATTAACAATTCAGTCCTTTGCATAAATAATATAAAGTAGATAATGTATTATCGAGTAGAGCTCATGAGGACAGCCATTAGGCAAAAAAAAATGTTTGGTTGCCCTCAACCGACCGACCCAAAAAAATTGGAAATCTTGGGTCGGTTTTTTTTTCAGTCACTCATTTTATTTATTAAATGCATATTTGATTGAAAACAAGAAGTATTTCCATTTAAATCCAGTCTAAAAACACACATTGTTGTTTACCATAAAATGATCAAGCATTTGTCAATACTAGCCTTTTCAAAATGGAGGAAAAATCGAGTCCACGAAAAAAAAAGGAATCGACCTACCGACCCTCCAAATTGTTGTCTCGGAAGGGCAACCAAACAATTGTAGCCTTATAAGACCTCCCATTGTTAATAGCAGCAGCAGAGTCTCATATCATAGTATTGACCAATGTGAATATATCACAGTTTAGTATAGTGCCGCGCCCTCAATTGAATGCAGCCAAATGCTATTGTATTTAGTGTTGTTACATTAAGACTACTTTTACCTTGCTTTCATACCCTGCGGGACTCTTATTATTGGAACTCCATAATTTAGTTGCAAGTCTTTACTATGTAATTCTTGCGGCGTCACCCCACCTTTTATTTATGTTTTTTTTAAATATTTACCCTTTAATTTCCCTCATTTTTCAGGTCACCTTTATTACGTCAAATCTGTAATATCCAACGCGACTGGGCTATTTTGTCTTTGAAATCAAAGTAGTCACTTTTGGCTATCTCGGTACAAATAGCGAACTTTTTTTTTTATCTTTTATTTTATTTGCTTCGTTGATTTCATCACATTATATATTTACATAACTCATTTGTTCTCACTTAACTAATTTCTGACTTTGCTAATTTCTACAATTTTTACTACATAAGCTTTCTGATTCTTAATTCAGAATGTAATAGACTGATCAAATCAGGATATTTCCCGTAACGATATTTACTAATTGACAGTTTACTAACACTTATTATTTTATTGATTGTAGTATTACATTTTCCTGCATGGTAGTAACCAAAGATAACATCTGCTTGTGTGGTTTTAATTTTAACATTGTAGCGAACTTTGATGTGAGCTGTGATTATAAAATATAAAACACAATTATTATAATTTTCAAACTAATCATTGAACCTTATTTTGCTCGCAATAAACATTAATTTTTGAAAGTTATGTATACGTTTTCCGCTATCTACGACCTAAAATGATGTGCGACTAACGATTATCATATGGTCAACTCTTCAATTCCAAATAGGTTAATTATACCGTTAATATATCAAAGAAGGTTTTTGTTATTGATTTCTTAGATATTGCTACATTAATACACAAAAACTGAAAATTGAGCATGCAAACTTCATGTAATTTGACACGTACCTCCCCATTTATAGGGGTAGTTGCCGTTCAAATTAGTTCCAACACAAGAAGATCCCTCGTTTGGCTGGCGGTTCTTCGTCCACATACGATCCTAAGTGAGTAGATGAACACGATTTTGATAATGGCTGTGATCGCTATCTTGACTATAAAGCCACAGAATATAAGTCTGCACAAAAAGTAACGCAGCTGTTATTAATACGCCTATAGCTTCAGAACTAATATTTGTTTTCACAATATTTCAACATAGCGAGAAGGATCATGTATTTACGCGCATTTTGATACCCCATTTGTCAAATGTCGTTCAATATTAACAACACAGTAGTGCTTTTTAAAAAAACCACCAGAATTTTAAAGTTGTAATTTACAGTGAATCAGTGATCGATGGTTATTACACAAGCATTAATGTGGCACGGATAACGCTCCATTATCTTCGCGCTGACTTCAAATCAATACAAATAGCTGCAACGTTTAATTAAATTCGAGTACTTTTCTTTCAAAACACTGCTGTGTTGTTAATATTTAACAAAATTAGACAAATGGGATATCAAAATGCGTGTAAATAAATTTTCCTTGTTTTTATGTTGAAATATCGTGAAAACAGTTATTAGTTCTGAAGCTATATGCGTATTTATAACAGGTGGGTACTTTTTGTGCAGTCTTTATATTCAGATGCAGACCAAACGCGGTGAAAATGAACACTCAAAGGGATAATGAATTGTGAAACTTGACAGAATACTATAGATTCTAGTTTATTATTATAAAATATTGTATAGTGGAAACTCTCATACCTTTTGAAATTTTTATAGAGCTAATATAACTTGTAAATTTGTATACTCACATCGGTCCATGTGTACGCATAACCATCTACGTTGATGGATGGTACAATATACCAGTCATAGTTGTCTACCATGGCTTTCACTTTGGCATCGGTGTTGTAATTTGTTGTCAGCTGTAAGATGTAAATTACTGATATTAATAAAGAGCGCGCGAAATACACTTAATAGCATTTGTTACTTTTTTACCAACGAAAATGTTATTTCAATATAAACATCTCAAAAAAGTAACTAACCCCCTTAAATAATTACCAAGTAACGAGTGATTGTATTACAAATCTGTAAGATGCGTCGGAATTTATTTCTGCACATTTTGACACCTCATTTGTAGCAATTGACTAAATATTGACGTCACAACGTACATTTAAATCAATGTAACCCAAGATTTGAAAGTTGCAGTAAATTCTATTGATTTTGCATTCAGTGTATAAATGGAAGGAAATCTGTGCAAAAATTTGTATGTAAGTGCAACATTCAAATCTGGACCTCACTACATTAAATTGACCGGTGTTTTTTGTTTTCTGGGCTATCGTATCAAAATGAATGAGGTGTACAAAATGCGCAGAAATAAATTCTGCTTCCAACACATTTTACAGATTTGTGATACAATAGCCCCCTTTTGAAAAATGGCCATTATTTAAGGGGGGTTAGTTACTTTTTTTGAGATGTTTATAATTGCATATAAACATATAGTCGGCTGGCTTGAAATTGAAATTGAAACCACTGCACTGACGGTTTTTGTGCTAACAGTTTGGTCTGCTACTGATGGAAACACTACTTACTGTGCGACTGCAAAATGTGGGTGTTTTGTTGTTAGTGTTTCAAATGTTAGGGCACCGACAGTTTTGCCTGATTGCTATGAGTTAACTTCAATATGAAATTGCTACAGGTTTGTAAGTGTGAGACAGCCTTGAAAAATTAAGGGGCAAATCAGTGAGAGAGTAATGTAAAAAGTGGCTTTGGGTAAGAGATAGACCTTTCAAATTATGGGTCACTGGGTTAGAACACAATTTTTGCAACAAAAATTGTTTGGAGAATCAAAAAAACACCCCACCGAATATTTGATTGCTTCTTTAAATGGTTTCAAACTGCGTTAGTATTACAAAGAAGCCTTAGTGATATAAAGTGGGTTTATGCCAAACTCATTCATTCATTCATTCATTCATTCATTCATTCATTCATTCATTCATTCATTTTATTTTTCATCATCATCAATACATACATAATCAGCATAACAGAAATAAACAATGTTAAAAATAATGATGTGATGAGGTAGATGCATTACAAAGCCAAAGGCCTGAAAGACAATGCATCACCTTTACATTAAATAATATTTTAGATAGTTTAGATAAGTTTAGATATTTACACAAGAAAGAAAAAATTCAGTGAAAAAAACAGAAAAAAAAAGACAACACGGAACCCATCTTGAAAATATATACATTAGCCAGGCAAATTAATGCAAAGTTTTTTTGTTTTTTTAAAGTGTTTATAAGTAACAACTTCAGTAACTTGTACAATAGAGTAAAAACAGAAATATTACATGTATGCGATAATCAAGAGTTAGTGATCACCTTTAATGATTCTAATAATACCAGTTTTGAATTTGGAGATGCAATTTGCTTCTTTGACTTCCTTTGGTAAGCTATTCCACAGCCTAGGGCCAAGTGACAAAACATTATTAAGTCGATGGACCTCGGCCCGATAATCATTTTTACCTCTTGTATTATAATTGTGGATAGACTTCATATTGATGAAAGTATTATCAAAAGATCTTATTAATAGACACCTGTGGTATTTGTACATAAATAGACCCAATTCCTTATTATAAAGTTGATACACATCAAGAATATTAAATTTTTCAATTGTGTATGACACAAATATGAGCTGTTAGAGATGACCCTTACAGCTCTTTTTTGAAGCTTTACAATTCTATCCAAAATATTTTTATTGGCATTGCCCCACAATATTATACCGTAAGTTAAGAATGGTAAGATAAGCGTACAGAACAACTGGTACATGTTGGGTTTTGGTAAGAAATGTTTGAGTTTGTTTAGTACACCTATATTCTTACAGCATGTTTTACATATACTATTTATATGGGACCTCCATGTGAGGTTATGATCTAGAGTAATACCAAGAAATTTTCCATCATATACACGTGTCAACTTACATCCATCAAGATATATTTGATAATCATTGGTAATATCATTAGTCTGATGAGGTGTTCCAAAGAACATAAGATTTGTCTTGGTGGCATTTAAAGACAGTTTGTTACATTTGAACCAATTTACAACTTTTAACTCTCCATTCATAGTATCACATAATCTTTGTATATTACTATCAGAGTAGCATACTGTTGTATCATCAGCAAACAGTATAAATGATAAAAGTGTTGATGTGTTACATATATCATTCATATATATAATAAAAAGAAGAGGACCAAGGATAGACCCTTGTGGCACTCCACAAAGTACATTTTCATATGATGATTGAGCACCATTAAAGGATACAAATTGTTTTTTGTTTGACAGGTAGTTTTCAAACCATTTATGAGATACACCACGAAAGCCATAATGATATAGTTTGTGTAATAAAATTTCATGGTTGATGGTATCAAAAGCTTTCGATAAATCCATAAAAATACCAGCAGTGTACATATTATCATCAATAGCATTATTTACATCTTTAATAAAATCCAATACCGCCATATATGTTGAATGATTATGGCGAAACCGCGGGGGCGAAACCCATACTGTCTGTTGTAAAGAATATCTTTGGCATCTAAAAAGTTACAACATCTATCATGTATAATTCTTTCTAGAATCTTGGAAAAACAAGGCAACACAGATACAGGCCTGTAGTTCCCAAATGATTCAGGAGATTCTTTCTTATAAATTGGCACCACCTTTGCTATTTTTAAGGAATCTGGAACAATTCCATCTGAGAGTGACTTATTGAATATTAATTTCAACGGATACACAATCTCAGCTGCAACCAATTTTACTAAGTCAGATTTTACAAGATCATGACCCGGGCTTTTTCTGTTACCCAGTTTTTTGATGATTTTCAAGATTTCATTTTCATCTGTTGGTTGGAAAAAACATGTAGAGTTACAACTATTAGCTAGGTACTGGTTAAAATCTTTACCTTGATGTTTGATTGATCCAGCTAATGTTGGTCCAATGCTGGCAAAAAATTCATTAAAATTGTTTGCAATTTCTTTAGGCTCAGTATAGGTCTTATTGTTACTTACAAACTTTTGACATTGTACCTTTTTTGGACATCTGAGTATTGAGTTCAGGGTTTTCCAGGTATTCCTCATGTTGTATCTTTCTTTATCCAGTTGAGAACTGAAGTTGTTTTGTTTTGCTCTCCTTAATAGGGAGTTTAATCTGTTTCGATACATCTTATATTTAGATACATTAGTTTCAGTAGGTTTTTGCATAGATTTTTTATACAACCTGTTCTTCCTGCGTATACATTTCAACAATGAGTAGGTTATCCAAGGTGCCTTTGGCGTCTTGTTTTTTAGCGTTATGTTTTTTAAGCACTTTTTTGGGATACATTCTTCAAACACTTCTTGGAATTTATCTATAAAATTGTTGTATGATACATTAGCATTTTCGTTTTCACACACATTATCCCAGTCAACCTGGCTCAGTTTGTCTTTAAGTAAATCTATATTATGTTTACTCATGTCCCTGATTTCTATATCAACAGTACTGGAATTTCTGTCATAGACACTTACATCTGTAGATACAAATATAGGTAGGTGATCACTTATATCACTTATTAAGATACCAGAGGTTTGCTTAGCATAATTGTTGGTAAATATATTATCAATAAGATTTGCTGACGTACGTGTTATCCTAGTTGGTTTGATGATACTCGGATACAAGGAATATGAAGACAAAATGTCTACAAATTCGCCAGTTGATTCATGGACGTCATTATTTAACAGGTTTATATTAAAGTCACCCATTATATACAGAAGCTTATTTTCTTGACCTGTGATTTTAGACAATATCGTATCAACACATTTGTTGGATTCTTTCATATTCTGGTCAGGTGGCCTATATATCACACCAATGATAATGTTTTGTGATTTGTGCTTTTCAATTTCAATGAACAGAGATTCTGTGTCTTTGAGGCGATTAAGGTTATTAACTATTTTAAAGTGTTGCGATTTGGTAGTTCACAGCATCTTGCGAATGGTAGTGAGCTTTGGCAAAAACTGAATTGCTCATTTCATAGCGAGCATGTAGAAGAATTCAAATATCACAGATATACTTTTGTCATTCCTGTGGTTCTTGAGATATGTTGTAAAAAGGACTGAAACAACAACAATTTTGTAAAACGTACATAACTCATTAACAACAATAAATTAAGCAAGTTTTCAAAGTATAGGATTCGTAGAATGAACTTTTGCAAAACATCAAGGTCTCATTTTTCAATAATATATTGATCTAGATAATGAAAATCGATTTTATTGATTGCTTCGACCAACAATACCTCGTCTACCCTTAAGCTCATTGATGTCATTTCTCATATTATAAACAATATTCTCCTCAACATGCATACACACACCACCGCCTTTCTTATTAATTCTGTTACATACTTCAAGGTTGTAGCCTTTAAGATGATAATAATCATGAGGCTTGTCTTCCAACCAAGTCTCAACAAGTCCAATGACTTGAAAATTGATGTCGACTTCTGACAGTAACTCTGTGAGTGAATCAAAATTCTTTTTTACACTTCTTACATTACTACAAAGCATTGTTAAATTGTGACTGTTGATACCAGCAGTATCTTTTAATTCATCAGTGAAATAATATTGCAAGTTACTATTACAATCAATATTTTCAGGTATACCTACATTGTCATCAACAGGATTAAACTTCATGTTCTCAAAGTGAGTTTTTACATGGTCAGTGTTTAGAACACTATTTTCAAAACACCTGTATAGTTGAAGTTGGAATTCACATTCATTGGTTATATGATTAAAAGGTAATGTAAGACTTTCGTTACAACTAGCACAATGCCAATATTTAGTAGTGTCACTACATCTAAACTCTTTCGCGGTTAGGTTACTACAGCATTTATGAACATATTTCATACATAATTTACACGTTAGCTTTCTATGATTTCTTTTTACAAGATGGGAACATACACTACTTACACAAGACATAAAGAAAAATAGGGAAAAATTACTCAGAGATGCTGTTACTACAGCGATCAATAAGATTTGAATTAGATTTCACTTTACCTGCATCATACAGAAATAAGTTTTAAATCTAACACCATACTACAAGCTGAATTGTTGGAGTACAAAGGTATGTATACAACAACAAAATTATAACATAATATTAGATATATATTGTCACACTCATCAGATATACCAAACACAGAAGCAGTATTTGCAATCATAAATGTGTTTAACCATAACAATGTCAGCCTCATCATTTCAAACTCACAAGCCTCTGCAAGCTTCTGCACACAGAACAGATTATCGCTGACCATTGCCATTGTCACCTCAATCGTTACAGAAATCATTTAAGGTTAAACAAAGTGTTGAAGGGCTTTACCGCCAGAAAAAATATATTATTACCTTATACGTAAGAAAATATGTCTACTTATCATGTGAAATAAAAAAATCCGGAAAAAATTGTGTGAAAATGTGTTTTTAGCCTATTTTTTTAGCTGTTATCAAGCACTATTATTCGATTTGTTTACAAGCGCCAAGCAACTGTCGTCTGGGAGAGTGATTGACATCTTTATTATTAGAGAAGAATGGAATCTGTATAGTTCATGAATATTCATGTAGTATTTACACAACCTGTATCCCAGCCATTTTTGCCTAGTTATCGTAATCGTTCATATAAGACGCCCATATGATCCATGGTGTTAAACTGATATTCAACAACGTTATATCTCTCGATCTTTGCGATCCGAAATATTGAATTTCAACTTTAGGCACATCTCTAGCAAGGTAATAAATACCTGTCACAAATAGAGGTCTTGAAATGTTACTTGCAACGTTAAAAATGTGAATAGAGAACAAATCGGGTTCAAACATGCTTCAAAAATATGAAGGTAATTGTCAACGCCTACTACCAGAATAGCCGGAAGAGGGCAGACTTCATAAGGGAGTGTTCATATATTTTAGTGGGGGACAAAGAATTTGGAACTTATTTCGGGAAATTTCCTGGGTTTTGGTTTTGTTTTTTTATTTTATCTTCCTGTTCGGGTGTTTCGGTTGGCACATTTTCGGGGCATTTTCATGCACTTTACAGGAGTTTTTCGTGGTTTCTCTGTAGCTGCCGTGTGTACTTTTCCCCACGTAGGCCTACAGGGTATAAATCCGAGGGTATAAATAAATAAATGAATAATAACATATAAAAAAAGAATCTGGAACTTCAACGTCAAAAACAAGACAAATTGTACCCTGCTAAAATATCAACCCATATCCTCTCTGAGAATAAAAATAATAAGACTCAACCTCACCTGCAAAAAATATTTTTCGGGGATAATTTATAAGGTGAAATGTGTCGTGGGGATGTGCGGCAGATTTGGGGTGCATTTTCAGCCATTTAGTTTAGACTCTGTTGTATTTTTTAGCCATGATTTTATTGACCCTCAGTGTCATGAAAATTAGGTTCAAGAAGGGTATTTTCAATAATTTTCTCGAAAAAGTAAATATTTGCGAAAACTTTCAGTCCAAAAGTTGATACAATTTTGGGTCTGTTTTCTTCAAATTTGGTTTAAAATCGTACCGTAGTTTTTCGGAGTCACAGCCTCACATCCTTACCCAAACCAGCTTGAGAAGGTTCCCCAGGTGTGTGCAAATTTGTAATTTATAGGCCTACACTCGTTATTTAAGCCTAAAATCAAAGTGTTAATACCATTAACACTGCCATGGCCTGTTTTGTCGTGATGACTGGCTTCCAAAATGTAGGCCTATTTTAAATTATAAATCTGGTCCCGCTAGAGGTGTGTTTTTACCCGCGGAGGTCTCTCCCTCGGGTTCGTGGATGTGCCACAGTTTTGGGGTAGGCCTACCTTTTCAACGACTATGATGGGTGGGTTTACAGCGAAGACCAACTTTTGGGCGCATTTTGGCAAAAGTGCCCTTAAAAAAGCGTCAAATTAGGCCAAATTTGGATGACTTTGATCCCCGCGGTACAAATGTTTTGAAGAGACCCGCCCGAGGTGTTTTATTTAAAAAAATGGTCGGGCCTGCTAAAAAACCTCCCGGAATCAAGCATGGGTAGGCCTACCAAAATGCCTTGAGACCCCCCCACCCAGCGCCGGGACCTACATGACATGATATTCTCCGCAGAGTCCACCAGAAAATATAAAAATACAACATTTTGATAGGCCTACTATATTTGTCTGTATAAAGAGCTAGGCGTACCGGGATTTGCCGACTCAATGTTCATTTTGAACCATTAATATTTGAGCCACGGCGCTCGGGAATGTGAAAAGCGGGGGGGGGGGGGTAGTAGGAGCAACAAATTATTCAGGACGATGCGTGAGATTTTACTCATTTTCCAGCTTTTGCGTGAGATTTATTACGTAGGCGTGAGATTATACTACCTTGGCGTGAGACCGGGAGAAAGTGACGCAACGCGTGAGACTCACGGCCAATGCGTGAGTTGACAGCCCTGCTTGTAGGCCTACCGCGTATGTCTACCGTGATGACAGTAGCGTAGCTGCCGGGGGGGGGGGCAATTGCAAAAATTGCCTATTTGGCCCCCTAGTGCAAGGGAAAAAAGAGGAAGGGGGAGAAAGAGGAAAAAGAGAGGAGAGGGTGAGAGGAGGGGCAGAGATGGGGAATCCAAACGATATGCAATACAGCTCAATAGGCCTACCAGGGTAGTAGGAGCAACAAATTATTCAGGACGATGCGTGAGATTTTACTCATTTTCCAGCTTTTTGCGTGAGATTTATTACGTAGGCGTGAGATTATACTACCTTGGCGTGAGACCGTGAGAAAGTGACCCAATGCGTGAGACTCACGGCCAATGCGTGAGAGTTGACAGCCCTGCTTGTAGGCCTACCGCGTATGTCTACCGTGATGACAGTAGCGTAGCTGCCGGGGGGGCAAATCCAAAAATTGCCTATTTGGCCCCCTAGTGCAAGGGAAAAAAAGAGGGAACGGGGGGGGGAGAAAGAGGAAAAAAGAGAGGAGAGGGTGAGAGGAGGGGCAGAGAGATGGGGAATCCAAACGATATGCAATACAGCTCAATAGGCCTACCATATACGATTATAATAAGCCTGGCAAAAATTGTCTATTTGGGCCCCCGCCCCCAGTGGGAAATTTGGTGGATATTTGGGCCCCTCCCCATAGGGCCTACAGTCTTGCCCCTCCTGGAAAAAATCCCAGCTACGCCGCTGCGTGATGATGTTGCAAAGTTGCGGAAGTTCATTCATAAATTTCCCATTTCCACTCGACAACAACAGACCAGCACGCAGCGCGCAGTAGCTAATCCCCGAGCTAATCAGAGACATGTGCGTTTCTCTTTCAACAGAAAATAATGTGACCATGTGACTGACACGATGTACGCTTCAAATAATTATGCTCTCGGCGTCAAAAGTATGATATTATGAAAAAATTTATAATGAACACTCCCTTATTTAGCCACACCTTTCTCGTGTTGCCTGGTATATCAGCAAAATCCTACACTATCGCCTTCCCTTGGTAAAATCCCTGATAAAAACTCGTGATATTGAAATTGAATTTCAGCGCCAGAACTTCCGTCATTCTAGCATCATGGATGGATAGGCTATGCAGTGGCGCCGCTAGAGGGGGCAGTATTTCCCCCAATATTTTTCTTTCTCATCCAGTTTTTAGGCAAAATCCCCACAATTATGTAATTTTCCACTTTTGCGGCAATTTCAAGTGCAATAAGTGCCCCGTCTCAAATTCACTTCCCCGGGCCCCATGCCCGGAAAAAATTCTGGTTCCGCCACTACGGGTATGGCCATAGCTAGGGGCGTCCCCCGTTGCCCTTGGTTATGCTGGACGTATGAGAAATTTAGAGCTTGTTCAATTCCGCCAATTTTAGAAATTTTAAAGGTAGGCCTATATACAGTGTAGGCATGTATATAGCCTATAGAAAAACGGATCACAGTCAAATAAAATATAAAAATCGTAGGCCCAATAATTTTACTAATGGCATTTATTGAGCTGCTCACTTCTTGAAAATCCTATGGTTTAATATTGATATTATATAATTGAGCTCCTTGTCAAGCTCCTCAGTAGGCCTACACATAGGAGAGTGACTAACTGAGCTCCCGCTATTTTCAGAAATGAAGGCCTGGCCTATTAAATGAATAATTAGGATTGAGGCAGCCTTTTGTTTCATTTTACAGAACTTTTTAATCCCCAAAATTAGTGGGTTTTTTTTAATGGGGAGTAGGCTTTTAAAACGAAATTCAAATTTGGCAATATTTTCCATTGCTTAATGAATTGATCTGCGGGAAAATGCCTAAACATGTGGCCAGAGCGGGATGACTGGTATAAAAATCTTAACTTGTGAGAAAGGACGTAGGCCTATGGGGTTGTATGAGGCTGTGGATCACGAAATGCCCCTTTAATGTGTGCTAGGTAAAGTCATTCTTCCTTTCGACCTGCCAAAATCAGTAATTTTATTCCCTCCCCCGGCCCCGGCTTGCCAAAAAATTGCTTTCTCGAAAGGCTGTGCAATCAGTACCGGTATTAGCCTACTAATTATAAAATTTCCAAGCGACTCGCTAAAAATCGCTTGCCTCCCGTCTCGGCCAGCCGAAAATCGCTTGTCCGCACCCCCTGGACTGCCAAATTTTGTGGCCCCTCCCCTTGGCCTGCCAAAATGCCCCATCCTTTGCATATAGCCTATATATAGGCATATGCCAATTTTTTGGGATCCCCAATTTCCATACCCATACCCATACCTTAAATGGATTTCTAAATAGGCCTATCTACCTGTTGCAAGCGCAGCATTGGCGCTGGATTTTAAGCTAGAAAATACCTAAATATTTTAAAATCCAAACTCGGCAACACCACTTGCCCTCGACAACACCACTTGGCAAATACAGCCCGTCGTAACAATGTCGTACGTAAACATGTGTTTTAAAAAGAAATGAGAGTGTCACTTCTGTCCAAAAAATTTCGAATTTTGGCCTTGAGCAGCGACAATCAGAGGTAAGAACAACACAGTATGACGCAGCTTGAAATATAGAATCACTATATCAATTTTGAAGTGTGTACTTCAAAGCACAAGCCGAAACGAGGTGAAATGGTTCGAAAAATTGATTTCGCTGTATCTTTTTATCGCGAAACTAGACAATTTGGCAGCAGCGAGTCGGAAAAATAGCAAATATCTCAATTTTCTGCTATCGAAATGAAAATTTAAATAGCACCTGCATGCAGAAGAGGGTTTATAGAAATAATGTAGGTCAGAATTTTGTCTATGAAATCTTGCACGGAATTATTATTACTGGTTACAAAACGACATACAAGTGGAGGCCATTTTACTTCAAATTCGGCCAACATTTTAAGCTTACATAAAAATCAGAGACAACCAATATCAAGAATGAATATGCACATTCTTTTATTGACTTGTTTGTAATGTGCGTCGAAGTTCCCAACAAAATCGCCACTTCCAATGAGAAATTATGGCCGTGTTCCCAAAAATCTTGATGCTCCGGATATTGAAAAAAATTTGAAATGTTTGAAAAGTACATTTCATTTTGAGCCAAGTGGAAATTTCAAGCATAATAATGACCCTTACACTTTCAGCTTTTAGACGTAGTTT
Source organism: Amphiura filiformis (assembly GCF_039555335.1). Lineage (NCBI taxonomy): Eukaryota > Metazoa > Echinodermata > Ophiuroidea > Amphilepidida > Amphiuridae > Amphiura > Amphiura filiformis. The sequence continues at coordinate 1,312,736 of NW_027305490.1, read as the reverse complement.
GCGTTTTCTCTCTCCGATATTTATTTCCAGAAATAGATAAGTTTAAAGGGGGCTACGTGCATCCCATTTTGCTTCTGAAAATGGCAAAATTGTGTATAACCTTAACTTAGTATATGAAAGCCCATAAACTAGGAGCAGATTTTGAAAGGGCCAATGATGAAGAGTTATCCAGACCGACCATTTAACGACATCTCCGGGACGTGCAGTAAGAAGCGCACACCTATTACAGTGGCTCCGGAACCGGGGGGCCTGGGGGGCCCGGCCCCTCAATAATTTTGGTGAGGGGGCCCAAGTACCCTAGAGCCCCCCCCCCCAATAATCTGAGGTAAAATTCATAATTTTAGGGTAAAATTCATAATTTAAGGGTAAAATTCATAAATTTTCGGGTAAAATTCATAATTTTAGGGTATAATTCAAAAATTTTAGAGTAAAATTCATAATTTTAGGGTCAGATTCATAATTTTAAGGTAAAATTCATAATTTTAGGGTATAATTCTAAATGTAAGGTACAATTCGTGTAAAAATGTATGCATTTCAAAAGCTTCCTCGTTTCGCGCGAAAGGGGGATGCCCCTCCCACACCACCCCCTTCAGCGTTTCGCGCCTCGGAGGAGGACAAAAAGTTTGGCCCCCCCCCCCATATTCAAAATCTTCCGGAGCCTCTGTATTATGTTATACATACAACAAGTTTGAACCATGATCAGCTCCCAGTCCGGGTTTGCAATGGAACAATAAGCAGTGAAATATTTGTCCATGAGATTTCACTCACGTAAGCAAACTAACAACACTGCGGGGGTCGAACTCCAACCCTTACACAGCGGAGTATCTTACCTATCAATAGACCTACTATGACCGCTTGCGAAATAGGTGTTAGTTGGGCGACAAGAGAATGAATTTTAACAAAAATATCGGATGACAGCGAGTCCCCAACCGGTTCGAGCAACACGAACTATTGCTTCGGACCTGTCTAGCTTACCTGATTGGCCATATACATCATAGTTGCTGGAGAGAACCACTCCTTTCCATGGATACCACCTTGTATATAAATTACGCGTTTATTTCCTCCGGAGCTGATCTGGGGAAAAACAGATTGTTTATAAACAGTATACTAACGGTAAATTTCCATGCGTATTCGTCCCAGTATTCGTTCTGTGCCATATTGTCGTGGGCTATTCAAAAATATAAATGAGAAGGATATTTAGTCCATATTCAAGATATATCGCATCTAGCGGCAGGGAGCCTTTGGAGCTCACTCTATTATGATTACATTGCTGTCCGTTAGTTCCTCGGGTACAATCAAGTCACCCCTCCCATAAGTAGCCTCCGGGTTGAAGGGTTTTGGGCACGTCCCTGGGCACGGCAACATGTTTCCTGGCTCTTCGGATCGAATTGTTACACCCCACCACTGTTACCTAAGTGTTTTCAAGAACTCGTGCTTCAAGTTGCTTGACTATTCTAGTGTAAAACAAGAAAAAAAGATACGATATCTTCTTTTTGAGACACATTTGCTGCCTGGGTGCTGAGTAGTGAGTACTGACACAAAAACGTTGGACAGTGGTCAAAATGAATTCGTTATGATGAAGCGGGCAATAATTCAGTAGGGGTGATCCCTCTCTAATACATGGAAAGGTTTTGGCAACGTACCTTAACTGCTTTGATCGGGCGACCTTCATAAGAATTACCTATGTTAATTTCGGTAACCATAGCATTTTCGTTGCTAAAATCTGTTACCCATTGACTGATCTGTGTATATCAAGTATCAGTAGAAAAAAACAAGCATTAGCAACATTACATTAGCAACATTACATTTAACTCCACCATCATACACCCCCCCCCCACACACACAAAAGAAATTACACACAGACAGGGAACGCAAAAAAAAGACAAGGTCAACATAGCTTTATAATGGGATGTTACCAGTTTTGCTCCTTCACGCAGGTAACAAAACACCTGAGATATAGCAAACTATTCTGGTTTACATTGTTTTTGAGAAAAAAGTTTTCAATTCAGTGTTATCCACTGTGGAACCCAACATTTAACCAATGAATGAATGAATGAATGAATGAATGAATGAATGAATGAATGAATGAATGAATGAATGAATGAATGAATGAATGAATGGATGAATGCCACATCTACCCTGCTTAGTTGCAGAGTTCAACGAATTATAAGAAAACAAATTACTTTCAATTTGAGAGATTTACCACACCATGCATGAACATCATACATACAATAAAAAAGTCACACAATAATGATAGTGATATATTATTATTATTGGTTTTATGCATTAAGAATAAGATGTATGATCAATCGTACCAAAAGCCTTGTATAAATCCCCAGAAAATACCAACAGTATTCATGCTTTTATCAATTGCTTATATAATTGACAAGATCAGACACATGTTCACAGTGTTTGAGTAGTTCGCTTGGAAGTCATGTTTTTGGAAAAGTATAATTATTGTTCTTTAATACACCGTCAATCTTCATTTGAAGGTCGGAAAAGCACCTCATTACTGCTTTGTATACGAAGACAAATCTTTGCCTGAATGATGAATAGTGGACGCTAGCTAGGGATCAATGTTTGTAAAATTCTTAATAAATCCTGTAGCAATTTGTACTGGAATTCTAATGCACTAAACCACTCACCTCATCAACCGTATGGTATCTATTGTAATCAAACCCGGCCTTAGTATTGAAACAGTTCGTGCATCTCTCATTATCAATGTTAGTTTGCACATCTTCCACAAAGATGGAGAAATCCAAACCTTGGCGAGATAATTCTATCTTCACATCTTGAACAAAATTTGGGCCAATCATAATGTCCACGGGTCGATTCACTTTGGTTGGTTCTCTCCAGAATTCTAAAAAGAAATAACAGTAGTGTGAAAACTGATGTATAAGACTGTGTAAGCGAACATCAACCAGCGATATGAAGTTGTTAGCTAGCACTCAAGACATTGCCAGACTGTTGTCACTGAGAGTCAAGAATATACCTCGATAGTTAGCATATGTGCCTACTATCAAGCGCTTTTGAAAACATGAAATTGTATCATAGTCCGGCGCTTTACCAACTGAGCTAACTATCAAGTTTTTACGGTAAGGCTATCAAAATCGCATTGAAAATATTATAATAACCCTGACAGATATTTAAAACATAAAAACTTCTTTCTGCAAGTGTTGAAAAATGTTGGGAGGGTGGGTTATTATTTATCATGTCTATGGTCTTTTCTTTGCTTGAGTCAACAAGGCTAGGAAAAACAACCTTATTATGCTAGGTAGAGTTAAACCTTATTAGTTTATACAGAGAGAGTACATTATGGTATCGGCCTATATGTAAATAATAGACGACATACGGTATCTTCGAGTAGATTGTACAACTTATGCAGTCTTTGTAATTGTTCCATGTCCTGTGGTACCACACGCAACACCTGGTACCTGAAAATATAGTGGGAAAATGATGCTGATCACTGATTCCAAAATTGAGATTCTTATTATCTTGATCTGATTTATATTTATAGGCAATTAAACAACATGTAGTCATATTTCCTGTATTATTTCACCTTGGATAACCTAGGCCATCTATGGCCTTGAAATCCTTCAAATTGTTGGGTCTACCAAGTTTGATTAAATCCAACCATCTCTACTTATGTGACTTCAGATGACCCACATGACATTGAAATAACGGTAGAAAGTTTGGCACCTAATGTTGATCATTTCCATGTTTTATGAAAATCCAGCAAGAATGCACCTATTATCTACATAATATTATAGAACCATTTAAGACGAAAATGAAATGCAATCCGAAATAAATAAATAAATAAATAAATAAATAAATAAATAAATAAATAAATAAATAAATAAATAAATAAATAAATAAATAAATACATAAATAAATAAATAAATAAATAAATAAATAATAAATAAATAAATAAATAAATAATAAATAAAACATATCGCCATACCTCGTGAAACGAAACATAATCCAGTACTAAAATTTCACTCTTGAGCTGGGACTATGGCAAACAGATGAGCTTTCAATAGATTCCAAAATCTGCATGGGGGTAGGGGTTGGGGAATTGGGGGTATGATGTTGTCAATCTTGTCAAGTTCATTTAATGGTTAGTAGAAGGCTTTTGAACGCGTAATTAAGACCAAACTTGTTTCCCAAATTACGCACAAATGACAAGGGGCCGATGATGAGCATTACAGTATCATACTTCAAGGTTTGCATGGCTCAAGTAAGTGTTCACGTGTCAAGAAAAAGGCATTGGTTGATCATCATGAACTTGAACATTACGCATACCAGTAAATAATGAATTATTAACTTATGAATGTGTAAAATTTGCTTATAATCAATGATGTATTATTTTGCCATGCCAAGAAAACAGTTGCATGTTAAACAAACATTTGTAAAACTTTCTGAATACTGACTTACCCTGCATAGTTCTTGACCGCCGAAGTAGATGCCACAAACACAAAAAGAGCGCAAATCAACCTCATGATTACTGGTAGCTATATAGCTACTGATAGCCGAATGTAATGCAAATAATCAACTTAACAATCCTGTGGCAGTTCTAGGACCATCTTTTCTTGAATGTATAATAACTAACTAGGCGGTCACCCGTATTTGGCGGTTCTCGGCTATCGCGATTATGGCTGTTGCTAGACGCTATACCCATACCACAGTTTATACCAATGTTCGGAGGCTGATATAACTGGGCGGCTAAGTTGTTTTCTTTCATTTACCACATTATTTAATATGATCAGAACATCTTCTTGACAGTTGTTACTAATATTATATAATAATTTGTGGCAAAGAATAACAAAATTTGACCGAAATCTTACGTTATGGCTTTAAAACGTATTATCGTTTATTTCATATCATCATAATCATTGTGTTATCTTGAATCTACTTATATATCATTCAGGCGTGTAAGCTACCTACAAAGCACATTTAAAAATAATCTTTATCATTTATCAGTGTTTACTTCATCTGCACAAATACAGCATTTTCTCGCAATATATAATGCTAATGAATTTTAAGTCATGAAAGCGGGCAGTGAAATCCTAATTTTTCTTTGTTACTTTCTGGCAAATTGGAAGTCTGACATATTTTATTCAGAATAGGTGTTATTGTTGTTAACCCAAACGGCCCACATAGACTTCCCTAGCTTTTCGCAACTTGCTTGCTTACTGTTCTGCCTTATAGGTAGATCCCGTCTACACCATTCTCCTCTCTTCTGCTCTTCTCTTTGTGATGATATTAGCTCCACATACGACCACGTCCTTTAGATAATCAAACATTTTTTCTATTCCTCTCTGTCTTTTCCTTACTTTCCTTTCTTCCTCCCTTCCTTCTTTCCTTCCTTCCTTCCTTAAGTTCCTTCCTTCCTTTCCTCTTCCTTCCTTCCTTCCTTCCTTCCTTCTTTCTATCAATGTGAAATAGTCAGTTTTCCATTGCACTCACTCGCAGCTACCATGGCAACGTTGACAAACACGAGCGTATAACGCTCGCGGTGACCACCTCTTCTAAATACATAAGAGTGTAGATATATTTATTTTGTTTTATTTTGAGTTACAAAAACAAATATTGCATGTTTTTTTTGTTCATGTTCAATGGAAAGAATATTTTTATTCGGTTAAATATGTACTGTTTCATTAAACTAGGTAACGCCTTGTTGAATGGAACAGTCAATATTGTACATAGTGAAAATATTTGTACCATTTTACTCATAAACATTAAATTTTTATATACTATACACCGGCCCACGACGTTAGTTAATCGTTGTGGTGTGTGGGTGTGGGGTGTACCAGTCAATCATCCGTGTGGACAAGAATCTTTTTCATATATTATATGGGAAAGGTTTCCTAAATACTTCATTGGGATGCTGTCTTGTACTTCACAATGATCTCCACATTTCCATCTTGAAATATCCTCAGGTCCATAAAAACAAAAAACATCACAAATTTCTTGACACGTACACAGATTCGGATATTTCCTTTTATTCTTGTCAATAGTTTTCCAGAATCGAACTTAAATAATTTTTCAGGCTTTGTAAAATAGAATCATAATCCCTTAAATAAGGTTCCAGTTTTTACAGATATACACTTTTTCCCTTACAGTCATGGAAGAAAGTTTTTGAAAAACGATGCTTTTTTTCTTGTGAAGACATTCCGATATTTTGACAGCAACTGAAGTGTACCGAGTAGTGGCACATTAAGGATAATTTTCGAAAGATTATTTTGAAAAGCAAATGGGTTTTAAGGTGACACGATCTAAAAGGGGGTTCTGCTTGTAAGTAGAGCACCCTTTTGGTGGTGATATATCCGATTAAAATACCTCAAACTTTATCAGACAAAATAGTTACTAAGACGATATGTGGAATTAAACAAAAACAACAGGAGGTCTAAATGACATTTGTTTTGTAAAAAATAAAAGCAAGATGTTTTATAACAGTTTGTTTTGAAAGAATCCGCAGTACTTTTTCATCATCAGAAACTATAGTATTCGAATACCCTTCCTTCTCCAGAATAATTTTACATATTTTAGAGAGTATTCTTAATCTTGAGTTTATCAATTGAGGTGAAAACAATTAAACTTGAACTTAAGTTATCATTGAGTAAAAAAGGTTTTGGTAATGACATGGCAAAAAGGTAAACATATTCCAAAACTGTATCCATAACTGTAATAGGGAATGCAACATAACCAGTTTTGTTTAAAACTGGAGAAATTCCATACTGCTGCCACAATGAGTATGTATCCCTATTTGCGTATTTAAACAACATTACCCATGTATTTAACAGTGATTTAAGGAAACAATCACGTATCTTAATATTACTCTGTTAGGGCCTTTTCCCATGATTGTCTCAAGCTAAAGGATTGGTTCCAAAAACTTTAAGCGCTGCAAATGTCTCTTTACCAGACTCCTCAATCATCCTCTCTGGAATATTAAACCCATATCGTCCTTCGTCTCTCAATTCCACAACGTAAGTATATTTGACACCAAGAGTGCCATATCCATAATCCTCGCTGGCTCCGGAGGCAGGGTCTGAAATTTTGTAAAAGCAAAAAAGTTTCTTTTCATATAAATGATAATGTACATCTTTATCAAGTTCTAAGGGGTTTTTGATGTCTAAGCCACACACATTTGATTGGTGGATACTACTACATCACCTGACATGAAATGTTTATACTATATCCTCGAATAAAGTTGTCATAAAAAGTATTATATACTTCATTAATATATTCTTGTTCATTGAGAGCAAAAATACGTAAATAGTACCTCTAGTCTATAGGCGTAATTATATTATTATCATTATATTGTCACAACAGGTCAAATATAGAAAAGAAAATAGTCATAACCATAGAAAAGAATCTTTATGATTGCAACATTACTCTAATACAAAACGTTTCGACATTAGTTTCAATCGATCAGAATCGGGTTAGATTATACTTTTTTCGGTGGATTAGCATCTATTTGATATGACAATTAAAATAACTTACACATGTCAGGTCCAGACATTCCAACAAAGTAAGAGGTTCCAGCCACTGCTTGTAAAGCAGCTGTTGCTTCCAGAGCAATGGTTTGCTGTACAAAGGGACATGGAAAAAGAGATGTGAGTATTATCCTCGATCTAAATGCGTCCAGAAATATCTATGAAATGTTCATATTCATATATATTCTTCAAAATCTAGAGTTATTTTATACATTCTGATTAGTGATTATCTTAACAGCCTTCTTTTTAAACTTGCTACCCGGGTCCGGTAACACAACACTTAATACTCTTACCTAATCGATTATGTAGCTTAAGGTTACGCAGGATTTTAATAATCGTTTTATTCTGAGCCAAAGGGAAACATTTGTTGATAATGTTTGAATTGTTACCATATTCAAGAACCATGACTGTTTCCAAAATCACTTCATTTTCGAAAGTAATAAACTAATGTATACAATTCATTAATTTACTAAAACAACGGTTACCCAAACTGTATACTAGTATCCCATACAAAAAGTTCATCTCCATCACTGCACATCCCTTTTACTGAATTTATTCTCATTCAAAGAAAGACCTCACTTGTATGTTCAAATTATGTTCTCACCCGATGAACCCATGTTAGGTCAAAAACAAAGTCCATCTCTCACGGTTTCACCGAAATCTCCTATTTTGTATAATGTTCTCTCACCGAAAGCGCCAATACAGGGTGTAACAATAAAATTTGTACAATTGCATTTTGACTTCTCAAGCAAAAACTAAAAGAGTTACGGCACAAATGTTATAGGCAATAGAATCAGAAATATCTTGGCTAAAAGAAGACGTTTAGTTGGTTTCTTTACTAGCTTGGGTTCAAAAGTTATATTCGATTAATTAAGTCGTCCAGAAAACGTGTTGGGCCACTTTTGCCATGTTAGCGTATATCAAGTTCGAACCACGTAGATTGTGCTTATCGTGCATTGAACATCAAAGAACTGACACAAAAGAATAATAAGTGGTGTTTCTTCATATTATTAACATGAACTTAATAATAATATGATATTTCTTTAAAATCTATAAATGAAGTCATGAAATTTCTTTCAAATTAACTTATAAATAAAGTAATTTCCCCGGGTAATTTCATATCCCTGAGATATCATTGGTAAAACTGAGAACAGTTTTTGCACCCATAAGTACAAAACAATAAAAATTTGAAATTATGTTCAGCTGGGCTTCTAGCTGTTCTGGGGCGACCACTATTGCCAGCATTTCTGTCAACAAATTTTACATACTTCTCATAGTTATATGTAATTGTATGCCTTGATGGAAGACGTGAGTTTGGAAAATGAGCTATAAACAATCTTATGGTTTCTGCTTGACTCCATGTGCTATCGAATGTCACAACCATAAAAATACGCTCTTCCAACGTGAATTGGGGTTGAAGGTGTTGAGCTGCAGCCACGATTTCTAGTAAATGAGGTTGTTATGTCAGTGCTTAGTTGTGACTTTCAAAAACTCAAGGACATATTCTATTATGTAATCATTTCTACCACTTCGAATACCCCGTTGTTTAAATTGACCTATCATAAGAGCACCGCCCAACTGGTACATGGTTCAACTCTATTCAGTCACTTTTGTAACACTTAGACAAAAGTGGCCCAAGCGGTTTTAAGACTAGGTTACATAATTGGCTATATCTTCACTTGTATACCTACGATTTTATTGGAATAAAGCTTATCTGGTGGCTAAAGAAATTATCTTGATAGACATATAAGTATCAAACCAAAAATTAGGCGGCATACTTGTGTCATTCTTTTTTCAAAATTGTACAAATTTTATTGTTACACCCTGTACTTTTAGTCTTTGTTAAAGACTGACTCGCGATCAAGGGGGATGAGCTTTGGATAATATAGGTACACGGTCTGTAACACAGACTACAATACTTTCAGCCTTATACACCTTTATACATTTCATATCGAAATACCCATCCCCGTCCTCCGGGATAGGACTGTTTTCCCCAACACTTGTATAAACCATACAGGAAGCCGGCGCTCACTTTATCAGGAGCCCCCAGCACCAAAATGTAAAGAGAGTTTATGATCTGGACGATATACATACTTGAACGGCCTTGTCTGGTTGTGGCGTTGCTGCGTTGCCTGTATAGCCCCATGGGTACAACCAAAGCTGACCGTAGTTATGGAAGTCAATGAACAGTGCTATGTTGCCTGAGAATTGCTGGAGCCAGGTATCTACTACAGAAACCTCTTTTCCACTTAATGGTGCCGAACCATAATATGTATCAGAACACTTACTGGGACTAGCTCCGGTACCTGTTTTTATTGAAATAGACATTCATGAAATATTAGCACTAAATATTGTCATTTATTCATCAGAACTAGTATCAATTAGTCTATGGCTCCTTTCCTGAGGCGGATGGGGAAATTACGTCTTTTTAAACCTTTCAATATCCAACTTTTAAGGACAAATCTGACAGGAACTTTCGGGAGCTTGTAGCGTCAGTTTCCTTTTAATTATATCACCCTTGATACATTAGTTGATTTAAGAAGAATAGTTGTGCACTTGTATCCCTTGGCTTGGTAGTAATATAGGCTCCACAACTTATAAGTTCCCCCTAATACGTTTTGAAATAAGTATAAAATTATTTTATGAAAAGTAAAAAGGTAAAAAGGTATGCATAGAAGGCTTCTACGAGCGTATTTAACATGTTTAATATTATCAAAGTACGTAAATTTAGGTAAACAAATCCAGTAAACTACACACGTCTTTAGCTTTCGTCATCTCGGATGATGGCTTTCTCAAAAGTGACTTGGTTCACTGCTTCTCCCGCGGAAACCGGCTGTAGCCTCATTCCCTCATTCACGTTATTTAATGTTTCTACATGAATGAACTTTATTAAAGCATCAAAAATCAAAAAACGGAATTGAAATCGGTCAATGCATTGTGATGTAGTGTCAATTTAAAGATGCTCGTAAATGGAATAAAAACCTGCCACAAAATGGCTGCAATCACAAAATTGGCACATTCCGAGATTTTGACGGTTTATTTGGACGCTTGCTTGAAAAAGCAGCGTTAATTTAAGTATCACAGGTTAAATGCCTATCTTTCCTGACTTCGTTAACGAAAACAAAATTAAAAAATGTATCATTGAATAATTATAATAAATTAACCAAATGTACTATTTTAGCAATTTCGGCCAATCTGCAGACAAATTAAAGCTGAAAAAATGACTATGTTCAGCTAATTAATATGCAAAATTGATGCCAGTGGAAAACCGTACATGATATCAGGGTGCGGTTTTTTTGCACACATATGTATACGAAGTTCTTTCAATTGATAACAAAAAATACACAAAAAGTAATTAATTATGCAAATTAGCTAATTACAGCTAATTATGTATTCATGATATTATTATGTAAATTAGGCATGAGTAATTTTGGTGTTTTTTAATATTTAATGAAAGTCTATTCATTCACCATAAATTTGTCAAGTATGAACCTGTTATGATGTTGAATAAAGAAACTGCAGTTAATATCAAGTTGATTTAAATTAAATCTAGTCAACTGGACTTACTATTTATTGACTGGCGACGTTTCACATCCTGTCCTGGATGCTTCCTCAAGCCGTCTGATATTTCGGCGGCGATTGATCAGTGACCCGTGACGGGGTCACAGAACTGAGACGTCGAGGGATCTTTTGGATAGCAGAACTGTAGGCCCCCGCCAAGTTGTGGCGCAGACCTCCTCCTCTGTTCAGACGGCTTGAGGAAGCATCCAGGACAGGATGTGAAACGTCGCCAGTCAATAAATAGTAAGTCCAGTTGACTAGATTTAATTTAAATCAACTTGATATTTTATTTACCTGGATGACTGAGAATATACACAAAACTGCAGTTAATTAAAAATAATACAAGAAATACAAAGTTTGACATTTTGATGGTGTCTGGAATAGAATTTTCTTTTTTACTGTCAACATGGTATGTGTCACCATTACTCAAAGCCAAATCCGAAAGTAAAAATAAAAATAAATTTGCAATGAGACTTAAAATTAACATTTTGTTATCTGGATTAACGTAGGAGGGCAAATGGTAAAAGGAACTGTCATTTCACTCTAGCGCGTATACAAAACTAGTATGGCCTTGGATACACACAATGGCTTAAAGCTATTGTGGTTTGGAAAACTACTCCCTGTGGAATATCTTTGATAATAGGCCATGTGTTTTGAACTCGCCACCCTTAGCGTTACATCACAAATATTATGAATTTTTACACCAATCAAGTTTCAAATTAGAATATCTCCACAACTATCAACCCTAAACTAGCAAAAGTATACATTTTTGGAAAGCTGAAGGCAAAAGCAATTTAAATATACACATTTCAACTCATTGTACAGGGTGACCTTGAAGTTATACAGGGTGGAATAAAACAAAATCCAAATAAAAAATGGGTCACTTACTTGTTTACTTGCAGTTATAAACTGAAAGTAAACAACATTGATTTGGTTAGAGGTTAGGGGGAGCCTACTGACTTTGGAAGAAAAAAAAATCACAGCTGTTTGGTAATCTCGGAATACAGGGTGTCCCAAAATATGTTCAAATTTTTTTACAATTAAACATATTTTGAACTGAAACATTTTACCCCTAACCCATACAAAAAAGTAAGTCCATATTTAGATTCCTCATCAAATTTCCTCTCAGAAAATGTAAACTTTGACTATGATAGGATAAGTAATTAAAAATTTAGGGCAGCTTTTAGATTTTGAAGACATCCGCATTGCTTACTACAGTGTTTAATATGAAAACAGGTAGTTTTGCACATAAAAGTTTGCATTTCATAGACTAAACCAATCATAAAGAGTTCAAAATTATTAAAAACAATTAGCAGAATAAATAATCTTTCAAAAGAGCTCTTAACCATGTCTGTAGCCCATATGGATGCAAAGATATGATCAGTTGATTCAATGCACACACACAAAATCTTTATTTCCCATAGACTTTGCACATACCGCCACCGCCTCATCCGCCACCGCCTCATCCCCCACCTCGGTCATTCTGAACTCAAACAACTCTAACTCCACTATCTTAGCTGATAAACAATTCTCCTTTGGAGGTCTGTTAGGGCACACATTTAGCTACAACATGACACCAAATACACTTCAATACCTTTTGTTTAAGCAGAGATATAACAATTTGAACGAGTCTCGATTTGGAAAAGCGTAACAAAACCACCATTTTTGGGTGGCGAGTTCAAAACGCGTGGCCATTATTATGTTTTAACTAGTGTTCCTCAAGTGCTTCATTCAATGTAGACGGAAATAATTTACATGCTAAGAAAGATTAGTATTTTAGCTAAATGGTGGTAGATCAGATATTTCAATAGGCCTATATTTACTGATTTATGAGCAATCGTCTAAAATCCATTAAACAGGCAGTAATTCTTGAACAAAGCAAAATTTAATTTTGTCGGATTCAATGGTAGCTTCAGAAAGATTTCACATACCATGTATTAAAATTTGAAACAATTGGGATAAATGGAACATAATAAGGAAATTCATTTTTGACATTTATGTTTTCCTAAAATCAGCCGACTTTGATGCGCGCGCTTTTTAATTCACTGTCATGCTTGCATGCACAGTGTGGCAGAATTATTGCGCAGCCACTGTGACATACCTACATATACGTGATCTAGAGTGTATGAGCCTATGTCCCGGTTCATGGTGGTGGCCACCTTTCTCCTGATCCATATGGCCTCCCTGACTTTTCTTTTGAACTGATTTGCTTCCTTGTCAAGTATTGTAGCTCCCTCCCAATCTATAACATGGTTGTCGGCAGCGACATGGTCCGTAATTGCTGATTTGTTGAATTCTGTGGTAGATTCTTTCCGTCTTGTGCGGATGTACTTCTTGTTTTCCGCTTTCTCGGCATCTTTCTGGTGCTCTTTCAACCGTGTGCCAAACGCTCTCCCTGTTTCACCTATGTATGATTTTTCACAACCCTTGCAGTCAATGTTATAGACCACTTCGCACATCTGGTTGGTTTCTCTCTTGTCTTTAGGGTGCATTAATAAGCTCTTAATAGTGTTATGAGGTTTCATGGCTGTTGCGATTTAGTGCTTCCAAAAGATGCGCTTGAGCTTCTCTGAGAGGCCTGCAACGTACGATAAAATTACCATACCCTTTGACGGGTTATCATCGGTGCTCTTGTTTGAACTGTTACTCTTGATCTTACTTGTTGACATTTGCTGCTTAACACGGTCCATTGCCCACCTTGGATAGCCACAGTTTTGAAGCGCGGTTCTGATCTTCTTTTCTTCTTCCTTTTTATCCTCCTTCTCTGTCACTATGCTATCCATTCTGTCAAACAGTGTACGAATGACCCCGAGTTTCTGATATAGGGGATATTGTGAGTCAAAGTTCAAATATTGATCCGTGTGGGTTTTTTTCTGTATATGAGAAGCTTTATGCTGCCATCTTGTTTACGGACCACTAATGTGTCAAGGAACGGAATGCTACAATCCTTCTCCTCCTCATACGTGAATTTAATATTCCCCGTTTCGTCCACCTTGTTTAGATGTTCAGTTAGTTTCTCTGTGGTGTCCTTTTTGATGACCTCAAGCACGTCATCCATGTAACGGCGCCAGTATTTTGGTGCACAATGGAGTGGTGCCGTGGCAATAGCTTGTAGCTTGTACCATCATACTCTGGGAATGAGGCTACCCCGGGGAGGCTACAGCCGCTTTCCGCGGGAGAAGCAGTGAACCAATTCACTTTTGAGAAAGCCATCATCCGAGATGGCGAAAGCTAAAGACCTGAGTAGTTTACTGGATTTGTTTACCTAAATTTACTTTGATAACCAAACCAATCCTACAGATGAAACTGTTCAGTGAATGTTTAATATTGATTTCTGATAGTGTGAGATATTGTAACATTAATCCCGGACATTAATGCACAAACTGAAAATTGAGTATTAACATGCAAACTAATGAGACACATACCTCCCCATTGATAGGGGTAGTTTCTGTTCAAATCAGTTCCAACACACCGAGATCCATCGTTTGGCTGGCGGTTCTTCCTCCACATGCGATCCTAAGTGAGTAGATAAAAAAGGATTGTGAAATAAAATGAAACACATCAGACAATGGTGCTATATACCGGAAGAATATTATAGTATAAAGGGAGCAGTGTTCATTAATACTTTGGTCGGATCAGAGAACAATGGAAGGGGAGCCTGCGACAAGCTCCAATCCAGTACGGTCTGTGTATTTTGGCCACTTTTTGAGCAAAAACCTGGTAATGAATAATTTAAGTCCCTCCTCGCGCAAAATTGTTCCGATTCCAATAATGTCAACTTGGATGTCAGACATCAGGACGATTTTGCAATTTTGCTATAATTATTACCACCATTAATTACTAATGAAATAACTAACCCCTATAGACAATAAGCTATTCACTGCAAGTCAATTAGGCGCGGCAAATGTTAATTTTCTATGCCCGGTCATAAGGAATGCCGTGCAAATCCAATATGGCATACGAATTCAAATATATACGGACGTCACATTTCAGTTTTCTTCATATTTTATCAATATTTCTGAAATGAAAATGTAAGAGTATTTCCATTTATGGTCCTCGACTGGCTAATGCTAAGCTAAAGCCCGAAAGCGTTGTAAATGTGATCAAAGTCTGTGCATGCGGTTCTTGCGCAATTGAAAAATTGAAATCTTCAGGAATTGGATCCATAGCTCAAAACCACCAGTTCGCCCAATGGGCTATTCCAGAAATTAAAGGCACCCCTAAAGAAGACATGGGATTCCCAAACATTTTCACCATTTTTTGCTCTGGAAATTCCCCAAAAAATTGGTCATTATTGTCACAATCCTAAAGAAGACATGGGAATTCCCAAGAAAAAGACACCTTTTTATTTTAGGCTTTGGAATTTTGGCAAAAATGTGCCTGCCTTCTTTAGGAACACTGGGAATATTCAATCTTTTAATCATTTTATTGTCAAAATGGGAAGTCCCATTTTTGGGGATAAAATTTTGTCTGGGAATTCACAAATATTTATGGTACAAACTTACATGTCTTCTTTAGGGGGGGTGCCATTAATTTCTGGAATAGCCCATTATTGCAAAAATTGACGTGACGAGCTGACGAGCAGAATTGATGAAATAATATGACAACGTACAGCACGAATGAGCCGTAAATTCCCTAAATTGTATTCTGAGTTACAATGTAAAATGTGTATGAAGGTCGTATTCATCAGTAACTCATGCTGGCGCGACATCTATCTCATTTTGGTAGTCAAACACCAATCAATAATCCTATTCTTGAAGTTGATATAGAATTTTAATAGCACTGGTCTTTGTTTGCTTTGGCTAAATTCTGTTCAAGTGGTGAGTTACCAGGCATTGTATTTTGTATAGGTATGTATAACCAACAATTGACAATGAGAGAACTTTCTTAAACTCGTTGACTTGGGGGAGGATTTGAAATGACCGCCAATTATAACTGTTTGATATTTATTGCCAGCAATGTGGAAAAAGAGACACACGTAGAAACGAAAAAAGCTACCATTTTGTTGAAGGAGCAAATTTAACAAACCATAACACCGCTTCTGGATATCGTTTGAAGTCAAATGATATACCATTTTAAAGCTTATGATGTATATTTTCGAAACACGAAATAAAACAAAATTGACCGGGGGAGGAATTTACGGCTCATTCGTCGTGTACGGTCACATATAATGTGTTGGTAATGCGACAAAATTATTAGTTTCTCATAATAGCACTTATTCTATATTCTCTCATACTTTTTGAAGTTTGTACAGAGCTAATAAAACATGTATACTCACATTGGTCCACGTGTACGAATAACCATCTACGTTGAGGGATGGTACAATATACCAGTCATAGTTGTCTACCATGGCCTTCACTTCGGCATCAGTGTTGTAATTTGATACCAGCTGTAATATGCAATGAGCGAGAAATAAGTAATAACATTATTTTTTCACCAACCAAAATATTATTTCAATATAATTGCGTAGACACACGACGTATAGTCGTCTGGCTTGGAATTGAAAAGGTGGGCACTTTATTTTTGCTAAAGGTAAAACAGGAAACTACTCCAGCAAAATCAATCGATAAAGTCTAGTCTATCCTCCACATTTATGGTGGACTGCACTTATGCCCATATATGGCACTAGCCAATCAATAAGCTCTACTTGAAATCCCTTGACTCGCTGCACTGACCAAAGATATGACAGATATGGGAGCTGTTTTTACTGCGATCTGTCATTTACATATCAGGTAGGTACGAACATTTGCAGGTGCCCCACATACTCAGTTTTTAGCCTACATGTAATGTATACATTATTCTTGATTGACAGCAAGTACAAAAAATATCAGTCAAGTGGTTTAGCTTTAATGCCCTTCGGAAGAAAGCGGTCTACAAGTGAGTGATAGTCACTAAAAGTTGCATTCGATTTACATAGGGAATTTTCCAGGCCATGCCGTGCCCTACCTACTAAAACACCAAAGTGCGAACATTTTCAAATATCTAAATTAGCTTTAAAATGTTACAAAATTATATTTCCTAGAATTTCAGAGAGTACAACATATATTGGCCGGTTATTTTTCACACAGTGACGTTAACTAGGAAATGCCCTATACCTCTAACATACACTGTTTGTAGAGGTCACACCTCAATGGTGAGAGCACTGTGTATTGTGTATAGGAAAATGAACAGTAACTGCAGTATGTACTACTTTCTGTGCGATTGCAAAATTTTTTTGCTGTTAGTGTTTCAAATCTTAAAATTTTGTGTATTCAACTCCAATATGAAATCTATACAGGTGTGTAAGGGTGAAACAGACTTTCAAAGTAAGGGCATTCTTTGACAGAAAAATGTAAACAAATGTGGCTTTGGGTGAGAGATAGACCTTTGGACCTAAAATTATGGGTCATAGATGATAATTTTTGCCATAAACATTTGTTTGAGAGTCAAAATACAGTCCAAAAAACCCTTGAGTATTGGCTTGGTTGTTCTATATGGCTTCAAATAACGTCGGTATTACGAAAGAGCCTTAATGATATATAGTGCATTTATTCCAAACTCACAGGCCTCTGCATACTTTACCACCCCAATCGTTCCATAACCCAATTCATAAAAGCTCATAAACCATGAGCGGATTTTTGAAAGAGACCAGTCATGAAAACATTTTCCGACTCGACCATCTCACGGACCTACAGTAAGAAGCGCAGAAAGAAACGCACACCATATACACACAAGCTTCGCAAGTCGCAATCGTGATCAGCTCCCCGTACGGGTTACAATGAGACAATTAGCAGTGAATTATTTGTCCAGGAGATTTCACTTACTTGACCAACTAACAACACTGCGGGGCTCGAACTCATACCCTCACGCACCAGAGTATATTACATATCCATTTACTACTTGGACTGCTGAAAAAATAACGTGTGAGTCTTTGGGTGACAAGAGTATAAATTTAACAAAATATCGGAAGACAGCAGAAAATATATATTGAAGAATCCTCGTTCGGTCCGGTCCGACCAACATGGTATATCGCTTTGGCCCTGTCTAGCTTACCTGATTGGCCATATACATCATAGTTGCTGGAGAGATCCACTCACGTGCATGGATACCACCTTGTATATAAATTACGCGTTTACTTCCTCCGGAGCTGATCTGAAATTTAAAAAAAAATACACCTTGTATAAACTGTATAGTATTAAACGGTAAACTTCCGTGCGTATTTGTTTTGTGCAATCGTCTTAAGCCTTCAAATATGTATGAGAAGGGTCTTTAGTGCATACATGTAATCAAGATGTGGGGATTAAACCTTAATATATTATGGATACATTGCTATTACTTAGTTTGTCCTCGAGTACTCTCCAGTCCCCCTCCCATAAGCTCAATACAATTTAGTGCAACTTGTAAATTCGGGGTTGTCCTTTACAAATACTACTATGTTGTTGATATAGATCAAATTGGACGATTGGGGTATCAAAATGCGTGTACGTACATAAGCCACCTTTCTCATTATGTTAAAACATTATGAATACGATTTGATAATTCTGAAGGTATATGCGTATTTGTAACGGCTTCGATACTTTTTGTGAAGTCTTTAGTATAATTGCAGTGCATCTTGTGCCCATTAGAAGGGACAAAATCAACCTGCTTACCAGATCCTTAAATGACTTTACCGGGATAAATGCACGCGAAGTGCGCGAAAATGTGCAGTTTTATACTAAAATACTAACTTGAGTACTCCATACAGTACCTCTGTTACCTTCTGATGTATTCTTGGATCAATAATGTATACAATAAGGCCTACGAAGCAATAAGCACTAAGATGACATTAGCAACACCTGACTGACCATGACGTTGAAGCTTCAAAGGCAATACAAACTATTACGACCTTGATTACCATTAGGTCTACTTATGCAAAAAAATCTAAAAATCTAAATCCATTTGAATCATTACGTCTTAAGGGAGTTCAGTGGCGTAGCTAGGGTCTGTGACACCAGGATCAAGGATAGAGAACAGGGAATTGCGCTTCCTTTCCCTGTTTCCTAAAAAAAATGCTTCAGGGGTTCGAACAGGTGCATATGCTACTAATTTTGTCAGACGTTTTTCATTTGACCATGTATGTTGAAATACGAGCGACGCGCGCGAAATTATTTTGGACTTTCACTTCGATATTAATACAGGTGTAAGGATCTGACCTTCGAGGTAAGGGCATGACAACAAAATAAAAATGAGGTCTTTGGATTGGAGATGGACTTATGAATTTATAGGGTCATCATGGTCATGGAGAGAATATAGCGGGTATCAGAAACTTTGAACCCAAAGGGATGATAAATATTATGCTGCTGACAAGTTCATCACATTTATAGATGTATTTGGATGCTATCCCGTGGATGCCATATTCTATTTGGGGACCGTGGTCAAAATAAGTTTGGAAAGGTCTTGGCAACGTACCTTAACTGCTTTGACTGGTCGACCTTCATAAGAATCACCTATGCTAATTTCGGTAACCATAGCATTCTCGTTGGCAAAATCTGTTACCCATTGACTGATCTGTGTATATTAAATATCAGTTGAAAAAAGGATAAATTTATAGCAACATTAATAATAACTACACAATAATACACCAAATTACCACCTCGCGAACTACACACACACACACATGGAACGTAAATATTCATAAAATAGGTCAATGTCAAAATGGGCTTTGACCTGTTACGCCCTGGTAACAAAACACCGGAAATATAACAAGCTATTCTTGTTTAAATTGTTTTACCAGCGGAAGATCTGAGACTTTTTCAAATGTTATCTCTGTGTAACCCAAAATTTGACTTTGATCCTTTTGCCTATAACTGAATATCGTACATCGGAGGAGATGTGTCAAACTATACTTTTTCTGAATCCTTATGATGAGAAGAATACATTCACTTAATTATTATAATCATACAGATGTGTCCGGAATATTTTTATCGACAAATGAAAACAACCAAGAAGATCAATTCAATCACATATAAATTAAATAAATAAGAAAGAATCATCAACACCAATAATTTTAAGCATTAGTAGCTTATCACAGAATTAGTTTGCCTAACTCTCCACGAATTGATCAATGACATGAAAATAATGTTGTGGAGAGAAATTATGATTTTTTTTGAACGCGCGCTTTACGCGAATTTTCTATACAGACTTTTTCTATCGAATAATCTTCCATGTTTAAATTACAGTTTGTTAAAACCATGTATTTATAAAGGCTCACGAAATTCTTAATCGCAATGCTTCATAAAAATACCACAGACTTGTGGAAAAAACAATAACTTTATTTCAGACACCATCATGCGCTTCTTCAATTCTTGTTATTAACCCTTTTCCCTATTACAGTATTTTGAAATTTTTGAATTCCAGGTTGTATCCACTAAGTTTGAAACCCGCCTCGATATTAGAACAGAATGTACTAAAACACTTACCTCATCAATAGTATGGTAGATAGTGTAATCAAACCCAGCCTTAGCAATGACACAGTCCGTGCATCTCTCATTATCAATGTTGGTTTGCACATCTTCCACATAGATGGAGAAACCCAAATCACGGCGAGATAATTCTATTTTCACATCTTGAACAAGATTTGGGCCAATCATAATGTCCACGGGTCGATTTAATTTGGTTGGTCCTTTCCAGAAATCTACCTATAATAAAAAGGAATAACAGTAGGAGTGTGAAAAGTAATGAACAAGACTGTATACGTGAACTTCAACTATTAAAGTTGCTAACGCTCAAGCCATTGACAGAGTATTCAAGTTGTCACAGAGAGTCAAGAATTATAAGGCTATCAAAATCGCAGTGAATATTATAATAACCCGGAAAGGTACTAAAGTGAGAATCTCTTTCCCAGGTGTTGAAAATAATTTTGGGGGTATTATTTGTTGTCATATTTGGGCAGTCCGTAAGCAGGATTTATTTGGGGGGGGTGAAAAAGTGGACCTTTTTGTTCAAAATTTGGACCTTTTTTGACTAGGGGCAGTTTTTGAAAAAGTTGACATTTTACTCCAAAATATTGCCGTTTTTGACCAAAAAAGGCATAGCATTTTTTCAATCACTACGCTCGCAAATGGGACTTTGGTCCTGGTTACGGGCCTGTATTTGGGGTCATTTCACAATAAGTGGGGCTGAAAAAGGCTAAGTCAAATCCCAAGATCGATAATGACGATAATAAATGATAAGGTTTTAATATGTTCACATTAAAGGACATCACAGGTTTAGGCAGGGTTTTTTAGACAATCATTTTGCTTGAGTCAACAGGGAAAACAAGCCAGGTAATGTTTAACCTTATTAGTTTGTATAGGAGTCAACTATCAAACAATAGGCAGTAGGCGAGTGGCAGTAGGCCAAGCCTATTCATGAAGGAAAGTTGACTCCTATAGACTCTGGCGCAACTTTTAAAACGGCCTCTTTTTTATATAATCATGAACCATTGTGACCGAACGCAATGATTGTATGACGTTATAAATTGGCGCAGATGTGTAAAACAAACAAGGCTACACATACCTTTTTTAAATTTCAACATTTCGTAAAATATTTTTCCGATGTTAGGGGGAAAATTATAAGTTGTGATCTTATATAATCCACTCTCCATATCATGTCTTTGTCATGTATAAACCTAATAACTCTACCTAGGCTGGGTTTCGTAAAATACTTTTTCAATTTATTTCAAAAAGCTCTAGAGGGAACTTTTAAGTTGTGGATCCTAAAGTATCCATGTAAATAATAGACGACCTACGGTATCTTCGAGTAGATTGGACAAATTATGCAGTCTTTGTAATTGTTCCATGTCCTGTGGCACCACACGCAACACCTGGTACCTGAAAATGTAATGGAAAAAGTTATGTTGATCACTGATCCAACAATCTGTACTTTGACTCTGATGATCTTGAATGATGACCTATTTTGTAGGCAATGCAACAAGCTAATCCGATATGTCCCCGCCCTCAAATAATAAATAAATAAATAAATAAATAAATAAATAAATAAATAAATAAATAAATAAATAAATAAATAAATAAATAAATAAATAAATAAATAAATATATATATAAATAAATAAATAAATAAATAAATAAATAAATAAATAAATAAATATTTGAGAGTAAAGAAAAGAAAGGAAGGTTTTATTTCAAACTCTAATGGTGACCCGCAGGTCAAATTGCTAGAATAGAGAGTATGTCTTCATTGATAAATACTAATACCATTTCTTTTCATTTTTACGTTTGGCGTAGGATTATTTCGGTCGTACATACAGGTACATTATATATTTTAGTTTCATTTTTCCAAAGATTGACATGATAGATCGATTGAAAAGTATTTTGTGAATGACCAGATTGTGGTCCGACTATGTGGTTTCTACCTCACGTTGAGCATGTTGAGGCCCATTACATAAACGTTTTTATTCCAAATTTGATTTCAATAATTACTCGAGCGATTTAGACAATCACCAAACTACCATGCTTTTGTTCATACCGCCTAAACGAAACATATTCCAGGACCAAAATTTCACTAGGATTATGACAAACACATGAGCTTTCAATAGATACCAAAATCTGCATTCTGATAGGGGGAAGTAAAATTGTAGGATGAGGCTGTCAATCTTATCAAGCACTTTGAATGTTTGTGAAATTAGTAGGGTGTTTGACACGTAAATTAAGACCAAACTTGTTTCCGAATTTACCGGCTTAATTTTTATGTACCCTACTTTAAAACTTTGATGGTACGCATAAATGACGAGGGCCTATGATAAGCAATTATTAAGCATGCATTACAGTATAATATTTTCACGGTTTACATGCTCAAGAAAGTGTTCACTTGTCAAGAAAAAGCATTGGTTTATCATTATGAACTTGAAAATTATTTTGGCCCGTAACTACAGCAAATTATTTATTAACTTGTGAGTGTATAAAATTACTTTTGAAAAATGTATATTCAAGTGTATAAACGTGTTATGTTGCAATGTCAAGAAAACAGTGGCAAGTTTAACAAATATTTGTATACATTTTGAATTCTGACTTGTATATAAAAAAAAAAAAGACTTACCCTGCATAGTTCTTGACCGCCGAGGCAGATGCCACAAACACGAGAAGAGCACAAAGCAACTTCATGATTACTGATAGCTAGCCGAAGTATGCTCTAGGACCAATTAATCCTTTCTTGAATTTATACCGATTTAACACCGCTATCTTTAGCGATGAATATTCATCATAACTTATCAGCGTTAGATGCTTGTATATGGATGTATAATCAGTGAAATTAACATTAATCGTTAATAATCGACGCACATATAATATTTCTCTTATATTATCACGGTATGTTTGAGAAAGCAATAATTTTTACAGTATTTTAATATTAATGTTCGTTATTGATCATGTTGATATTCCAAGTATCAACCCTAACAGCTCCTAAACCCCCGTGACTACCAGTCGACGATTGTGTGCTTGGCACGCGAGGGATTTAAGGTTCGAACCCCCGGGATACCAAAGTGACTTATTTGTTCATCTTCTGATCTTTTTCGTTTATTCTTTTACTTCTAATAGCAAAAAAAAGAGTGTTCAGTGTTAGGGTTAGGGTTAAAAATCAAAACTAAGGATAAACAGCAAAAATGAACAGACGATCGATTTCGAGGCAAGACGTGTGGTAAACATGTTAATAAATCATTGAATAAATTCATTAGGTTGTTGATTATAATAAATATTTCCATTTTGCTTGACTAAACCAAGTGAATTTTTACGTACTACAATATTTCGTCCTTCACATGATGAAGTCCTCCGATGTGAAGGACGAAATATTGTAGCGAGTAAAATATCACTTGGTTATGTCAAGCAAAGTGGAAATATGGTCGAGAAATACACCCTCTCCCACTTACCTACCACACATCTGATCATATGAATGGGTTATAACTGGGATATTTACAATGCTCATCGATATTGATCACAAAAAGTAGACAAAAAGATACCCCAAAGTTTATTTTAACAAGAGAAGTGATATTATTGTGTTCTAGCAAAATATGCCTAGTACCCTATATCTGTTTAACACTACCTATCCAAGCACATTTTTTGACCAAAATGTAGGGTTTAAAAGTCAAAACCTCAAGTGTTCCTAACAATATTTTTCAAATTTTATGTCATTAAATAAAAAAGCACACTTATATTGTTCATATACTAGTGTCACTAGAATGAGCAATGGCCAATTCTCTTTAAATTGCAAATCTTGTGCAAAAGGTTACTATTTTCGCCTGTTTTGTCATACGGTTGTAAATTTAATGAACTATGACGTTGCTAAAGAGCGCTTACAAATTGATATGTTTCCCAACAATATGGACTATTTCATTTGAATGAACCGTGCCGTGTATAAGTCTCACTTTGTGCTTATCTTTTAAACCGTATTATCGTTTATTTCATGTCATCATTGTTGTTTAATAAGCACCTTTAAAGATAACCAGTATCATTTATCATTGTTTATTTCATCTGCACAAATACAGCATGTTCCCGTAATATACATGTAGTTATAATGCTATAAAATGAACTTTATAGTCATACTCCACCAGTGGGAGAAATCATGTATGTAGTTTTTCTTGTTACTTTCTGGTAAATTGGTAGCGTGACACCTATTCAGAATAGGTTTCATGGTTGTATTTAAAATCTATGTGTTAACCCAACCGGCCCACATAGTATTTAAAATCGTATATGTTAACCCAACCGGCCCACATAGCCTCTGGTCTTCAGAAGCGTTACTCAAAGTAGCCTGCTTGCTCAGTGTTCTACCTTTAAACAAGTCCCATCTACACCATTCTCTTCTCTTCAGCTCTTCTCTTTGTGATGATATTAGTTCTAAATACGACCGCCTGTCCTTTAGTTGATCTTTCTTATTCCTATTTGTCTCTTCCCTTTCTTCCTTTTTTTCTATCAAGTCTCTCATAAGTCCTGGAGTCCTCAATTCTTCTCCCCTCATTTAAAACCTCCTTTTTTATTTTTTCCAACTCACTTCTTCCATTCTTCTCGAGCTCATTTATCTATTCTTCTCATTCCACTCAAAACTAGACCTGATCTATTTTGGAGGTGACGCGAATGTACAGCTGAAAAGACCCCCTTTTAGTATCGCGGTCACCCAAAGGCACCCTTTTTTCAAACACATGCTTATTTTTCCATTTGATCTGTCACACAAAGGCTTGTATTGATCGAAGTATCGAAACCAGATCATGAACTGATGAAAAAAGGAAAAAGTAACTACAGTAAAAGAACTTCAAAGCACATTTGAAAAAAAAATCCTGAAATTTCAATCATGGAATGATTGCGGATAAAGCTCTATCACTTCAGATACGGTATGAAATGAGCATACTCATAAAACCCGCCAGCTACAGGGTGAGTAAAAAATGCAATAGGGCAAGGAATCTATATACTAGTATACGTGAGAACCAATTGAACTTTCCCATTGTTGAAAGTGTTTATAAATGCCACACTTAATAATCATGTTTTGTAAAAAAATGAAATGAATCGCAACTACCGTTTTGAGTTGTTTTATTTCGATACCCAATTTAACTTTTTGTCCACGAGGCACCATGTATTTTGAATGAGAGCACATAATGCGCAATGAAGACACCAGATCTGAAACTGACTTTAACTTAAATCAAGGTTGAATTTTGTGTTCTTTCAATTCCTTGTTTCGGTTCAAATTAACATTCCACCATTACTTAAGTCCTTCATACCTCACCCGACTCTAACTCCACCTGCAAAACTTTTTGTAATTCACATCTCTTCAATTTGCACGCATATCTTTTCGAAATTTGAATAACCCACCCACAAATTTGCATTATAGTAGGAACATTTTTAATGTGAAGGTAAATATGAAAATAACAACAAAGTTTCTTCTACTTAAAGCCATAATGTACGATCTTATAATAAAATTGGTTAATTTGTTTTCAAACCTGATTTTCTGGCATATTTGTAATGTTTACACGTGTCCCATGTTTTGTAGATCAACAGAGCACAAAGTCATAATTCAATGAATTTATGACTTTATGTCTCCTTATAGAACTACATGTTAAACGTGTAAAATAACCAGCAGGGTTTCTTTTCTTTACCTTGTTATTTCAGCTCAAAATGGACAGAAACCCTTTCCGGCAATATTACTAGTATTATTTCAGCATTTTCAATATAATAACAAATTAAAAATTTGAAGGAAATCGTACATTAGGGCTTTAATCCAGACCAGGGACAATTACGTTGGATGCTCCATTTTACTTCAGTGCCAACGAGGTTAAACAAATGTCAGTTTTAATATACCTTACATATAGTGTGCTGACATTCACAAAATTCGCTATCGTAGACATGACGTCATATTGGTGACCCCGGGGCGTTACCATAGCGATTGGATCACGCTTTCGTGAGAAACGCAATGGCGATATCAATGTATGGAATTTATGTATCAAATTTTTTAAATTACCAGTCATATTTAAGACCTGAAACCTCATGATTTCAGGAAAACATCTTGAAAAAGCTTACTAGGCAGTGAAACCCATAAGAAATGGCTAAAACTTGATTTTCAAACAGCAGACTATCGATGTGTACAGCGTAGATAGCGTCGTCATGCAATCACTTGATCCATCACTACGGAAGTAGTTGTGACCTCGGCAGGAAGTGACGTCGGACTACGATAGCGAAGATGTCTCATGGATGAACATTAAAATTAGGTGTCGCTAAAATGTGTAGTCATATTAACGACAGTGCTATTTACTTTTTTTTCACACAAGGTCACTAATAAATATATCATGCACATAACGGTTTAAAACCTAAAAAGTTCAACCTGGTTATAAAATAAAGATGGATTCTTTGCATTATTGCACCTGTTGACTCACCGACTCACCCTGTATATAGCAGGTCCTAGCACTGTGGCAAAACAATACATCACAGTGCAATTCACCTTGGTATGTACTGCAGGAGGGTAGGGAACTTACTATATCCGGGAATTACGACTGAAAAAAGTCACGATTCACACAAGTGGTATATCATCTCTATGACCTGAATTGACATTGGTCAGTATATTTAGAGCCACATCCGGGTATTTAATAAAGATTTGGTCACATTTTATCAATATGATAGAATATTATTAATACAGTAAACATGGTATAGTAAATCGGTTATACCAAGGAACTGATGAGGCATAATATGCAGGGATATTAATCATCTTCCTGAATATAGGCCAATCAAATTAAGGAAAATCAGGGCTTAACCCACCACTAATTGCAACAGAAACCATTTAATCACCATTCATTTCAGAAAAAATATAATAAAGAAAATATCAGTCCACAAAAGTGGTGGAACAGTGCCTTATTTGCCTATGGCTGCTTATGCATGGGGTTAAATTTCAAAGTTGGTCAAACGGTGTTAAAAACCATACCAATGTCCAATATCTTATTCTCATCGTAAGGATACAGAAAAAGTATAGTTTGACCAGTCTCCGACATACAGTTCTTGAGTTATAGGCAAAAAGGTCAAAGGTCAAATTTTGGGTTCATAGTCGTTTGCAATGGAAATATGCTCCAATTTTAATGCAACTGGTCTCAAATTGTTCCTTTTACAAAAATAAATCACAATGAGAAAAGTTGCATTGTTTTGGTTGCTTTGTTGCATAGGTAACATCACAAAATAGGTCAAGGTCAATACGGCTCTATGGAATTTGATCTTCTTTGCCATGTTACTAGGGTAACAAACCACCTGAGATATGTCAAACTATTATTTTTATTAAATTTATTTGCAAGCGGAACAATATGAGACCATTTTTTATCAAAATCGGAGAATATTTCATTTTTGCCCCCCCCATTTGACCTTTTCCCCTATTAGTCACAAAATGTACATCGGAGATAGGTCAAACTATACTTTTTCTGAATCCTTATGACGAGAGGAATACATTGGTATGGTTTTTAGCAAGATTTGAAATTTCACCCCCTGCGCCATTTTGGATTTGTGCAAATTAGGCACTGTTCCACTACTTTGATATGTTTTTGTGTCAGCTTTTGAGAGATAGATGCATGCAAAATGGATTCTGTTGCAATTACTGGTGGGTCAATTTTTAATTTGATTGGCCTAAATAGCCAGTCTATGGTTCAGGTCACTGGCGGGCTTTTTGCTTCCGCAAATGGCCGTCGGTGATCTATCATCTCTTCTCGAGCTGTGACCTGTGCAGTGTTATCCTCCTGAGGAGGGAGTATTGTCCTGGTAAATGCCAAATTTAGCAACATTTTGTACGGCCCCTATTTGTTCTCGTGAAACTTAAAATTTCCCAGGGCATTGAACTGCTTAATGTCTCGGTTTATACAAAAACTCGGAGACCTGCTGAGTACGATATAGTTTTTTGGTGTTTTTTTTGTATGTATAGGGTGTGCGCTCAATTTTTCCACAAGACCGTATAAAGTTCGAACCCACAACCTCTCGCACCACTGTACGCCTTATCGACTGAGCTAACTTGACCACTTGAACGCCTTATCAATGAAGCTAAAATGACTACACATTCGTTTGAATAAAGTGCCCCCTGGAGTTGCGATTCCGTAATAAGCATTGGTAGATTGGTACCCGAGCTAGTTTGACCTCTGTCCTTTGCTCACTGTCAATCATAAATATCCATATTGAAACTCAAAAACACAAAGTATGGGGTTTTATCAAAGTCTATCCTTTTTAGATCATCGAATGTGAGATTTGGATAAGGAAATACAGTGATTTCCTAACAATTTATGAAAACTTTGTCCTCGAATACACCCACGACGTTAGTTCCCGCGTTAGTTAATCGTGTATAATGTGTGTATTATCCGTGGACAGAAAATCAGTTTCATGCATTAAAAATGTTGGGGAAATCGTTGTATATCATATTAATACTTCATAGGAATGCGTACGTCATAATGATCTCCACATTTCCATTTTGAATATCCTCACGCCCACAAAAAAGCATGGAAAATCTTCACACATATATTAATTCGGACATTCCCTTTTATTCTTTTCAATAATCTCCAAGAAGCGAACTTGAATAATTCTTTATGCTTTGTAAACTATGAGAACTCAACAACTTAATCTCTTAAATAAAGGTTCCAGTTTTATCAGATATAACAAATTGACTGCTCAAATCGGATCCCTACTTTTTCACTTACAGTCATGGAAATACGTTTTTGGAAAAATAAACGCTTCTTTTTTCTTGGGAAGACACTCAGAAATGTTGGTAGCGATCACAACTATAGCATGTGAATACCCCTTCCTTATCCAGAATAATTTTACATGTTTTTGGGAGTTATTATTGATCATATTATAAAACATGGTTTTAGCAATGTCATGACAAGAAGGTGAAAAACATTCCAAACTTTTGTCCATGACTGTAACAAGGTCTGCAACATTTTAACCAGATATTACTAGACTATACACGGAGACTACATAGCATATTAACATAGATTCAACCGATACGTAGTTTTGATTAATTTGATACTGCTGCCAAACATGACTATATATATGACGAATATATATCTATATTTACGTATTTTAACAGGATTTTCCATGCGTTTAAGTTAATAATCACGTATTTTGATTATTAATATTTTAAGACCTTTTCGAATGATTGTCTCAATTTAAAGGATCTGTTCCAAAAACTTTAAGCGCTTCAAAAGTCTCGATACCAGAATCCTCTATCATCGTCTCTGGAATATTAAACCCATATTGTCCTTCGTCTCTCAATTCCACAACATAAGTATATTTGACACCAAGAGTACCATAGCCATAATCCTCGCTGGCTCCGGAGGCAGGGTCTGAAATTTTAAATAGTAAAACATAAGTTTCATTTCCAATACAAGTAATGATTATAATGTACATTGTTATCAAGTTATACCATGGTTTTTTGACGTCTGTGCCACACATACCATAAACTATTATAACACATAAAAAATATTTCCGACATTAAATATTTCACGGCAGGGAAAAAGTTCCAATAAAAAAGTATTTTATACTTCATAATATATTCTTGTTTATTGATTGGTTAAAAGTAGATCACATGACCAATAATAGTTCTATCATCAGTAGGCATATGCGCCATTGAAATACACAGGGAAAGATGCACTTTTGGATCGCGTTTTGGCAATTGAAAACGTATTTCAGCTATCAAGTTTGGTATCATATTAAAGCTTTTTTTTTGCTATTTTGCCGCAAAGAAAAAGTGTGCAAATTTAACATGTTTAACCCTAAAAAAATCACTCAATTTTCGAAACTGGACATTGTCAAAATTCGCGCCAAAACTCCATCTCTGAAATAAAACATTGGGACTTTTTCTCACGTTTTGAAAATAAAGCCGCAACAAGCTCAAATAAGCGATGGGCTATTTTAGACGAATTTCATTGGTACGTAAATCGTGGAGTGATTTGGTGGTGCTCCCTCGTAAGTGTTAAGGAGGGCGCGCGGGGAGATTGCGACAATTTTGCGTTATATAAGTAAAGATTATGCACACATTTTGATTAAGTTAAAAGAAAGCGCACATAGCGCGCCAAGATTTTGAGTCACCAGCACTTAGGGACGCACCATTAGATTCTCAGGGGGGGCATGGGAGTTTGGGTCAGGCAGAATTTTTTTTTTTCGCCGCCGAAGGCGGCAGAATTTTTTTTTTTTTTTCGCCTCCAAGAGCACCAAATTTATTTTTTTCAATTTTAATGTACATTTTTATACAAAGTTGGGTGGGGGAAGTTTTTTTTTTTACTCATCAGTGAGGCAAAATTTTTATTTTTTTTTCTTACTAGTGGGCAAAGTTTTTTTTTTTTTTTTTTTTCTCACTAGTGGGCAAAGTTTTTTTTTCAAAAACTCCCATGCCCCCCCCTGGAAATCTAATGGTGCGCCCTTAATAATATCATCAGAAAAAGTTCGAGGTCATCTCCCATTCACCCGTGTGTGGTGAATTGACTACGTAATAATCACACACTCATCGGTATCGGCCAACTGCACGTATCCACTCCTTTCGAAAGCCGTATCTTTCTAAACAAATGTATTTAGGCCAAAATATCACAATTAATATTGATTTGAATATGTTATCTTCATATTTCATGCAAAAAATTAAAAAACTTAAAAATCCGACTCAGGTACCGATGTTATTTCAATCAAGCATTTCACTGTTTCGCAGGCCCGATAATGTCATTGACAATACATGGTACCACGCAAACAGAAGGCTGTGTGATACCATTCATACAGTTCATTCATAAAAATATCAAACTCACTCAATAGTATGAACCATAAGGTATATTCGAACCAAATTTGGACATCATTCGGATATTTTCCCTTTATGTACCATGCAATATCCATAAATACACCACTATAATGCCCATATTTGGCAAACCATTACACAAATATTATACACAAGTGCGCTAGAAATTCGGTGTCATTTTTGACGCGTAAAACAGGTAGATTCTCTTTTGATATTTACTGAGGTATGGAGAGTCAGTAGCCTTCAACACGTAAAATTGGGAAGGCTATTTAGCATAATAAAGGGTTAGTTCCCGATACACTGTGGAGCAAGGAAAGTGGTTATTTGCATATTAAATACACTATTAAATCACGGTGAGATATAAATTGGGTAATGATGTCACAGCTCATTAGAGTTTGTTACTCGGTCTATTACAACTTATTGCAATGTTATATCCCCCATATTTTTGGCATAAAAATATATGACCCCCCTATTTACCCCCCCCCACACACCACCATTCCGAAATGACAGCCCCAAAACAAACATTTCTCCATTAGCTTTGTACACGTTGTCAACCTTGTCATTTCAAATCATTTTGTAATACTATGATAACCATGATAACTCCTATCTGGACTGCTTCCAGGCATTGATTAGAGATGAAAAGTGCAAATCAACAGCAGGGGAATAATTTTGACCAAATTACACACATAATAGTAGGCATGTCCACGTCAACACAATTACCACTAGAACAGTTTCCCACTTTATGTATGTGAGCACTCACCCATGTATTTTCTATGTAAACACAGCTCCATGCACTGAACATGCTTTAGGCTCATTTAGACTTAAAACAGGGTGTTCCAAGAAGTCCCTTATTCCAACAGAAAACATTAACCAAACACTTTCCTGATTAGTCAGTAAATAGAGAGGACCCTCCTTTATCAAGAGATCAACTTTATGAGATGAGAACAACAACAGGTTGAAGTGACACCACACAGTGTCTACACCCTATATTATAAATATTTTTTCATGTAGCTCCATACTCCGTTGGTGATCAATATTCTATTGTTGACACAGATAAAGAAAGTTTACATATGCAATGTGACATAGACGTGTGATTGAATATATTCAATACAAGCACATGGATCCTAGGTGAATGGGCTAATGTGTTCCTTTATATAATTGTAATTCTCAAAATTAAATATATCACAATTTCAACTTACGATTTAAAATTTTTTACGCCTAAAATGCAGTAAAAATATATCCAGAGCAATTGGCAATGGTCGCTAATTAGTGTATTTAATTTCAAGTTAGTGTATTAAAAACAAAACCTGCGTTTTACCTGAAAACAAATCGAATTTCCTTGTAATAGCAACACTACATGGGGTACTAGAGCATGCACGCAAATCGTAATCATGTGTAGAATAGAAACTTGATGGTATCTCATATGATAGTCGTCGTATGATGCTTAGCCTCAGTCGCTCGGCCTATCTCGAACAAAATCGCCATGTGTAGCTATTGAAAAACGAGAGGATTCGCAGTACTATCGCGAAGATATAGGGATGATGACGCTGTGCACCATTCTGTGTATCAGGTGTTGAAACGCAATTATCTCCGAATTTGGATTGATTCAGACAAGCAAACTTACATACTCATAAAATTTAACTGTTTTTGAAGACAAAATGTGCAGGATGTTAAGAAATTAAAGAATGCTTAAGCCTACCAAAACCCATCTCAAATTATGCACTTCTGACTAACATGTCCATTTCATATGCTATCCATCATGGCTTCCATGCACACACAGTATATTGCTCAATGTAGTAAAGATAACCTTTGAGTTGGAGCACATTTCTCAAAATTGGTAGTGATTAATGTTACCAAACTTATGCCATGATGAAATATAATAATTTTTGAAGATAGAATGTTTAAGACTGTCGCTATTCATTTGAAATAAAGCACTTATTGTCCATCTCCTCTATGGAGATATTTTCCATGGCAGCCATCTATGATCATGCTTGAGGTTCCACCAAACAAACCATGGGTTTTGAGGTCTTATATTTTTTGTTGTATGTCAACAAAATCGCTTAAAATTTCAGGATGATCTTATTTCATGTTGTTATAAGCAAATATAATGTTCCAGATAACGCTAGTTAATAAATACATTAAGAAAAAGTACCTTAAAATTAGTATTCCTTTTTGGACTTAGACTTTTTAACATGTTCTAGCAACCCTATATAAAACCGTGACACTCGAAAGGCCATATCTCTGGAATGAAACGTCCGATTAAGATTATTTAAACGCCAAATTGTTTCTTTCATCAATTCCCAGCCAATCAATTTAAAAGTACTTCAATTTTTAGTGGACATACCTAATAATAGTTTGGCATATAATTGGATTCAACTTGAGTTTATCTTGACCGACCACCCATGTATGCTGCAGTCCAAACTCAGTTGTACATGTACCTCAGCAGTGGCGGTGGCGGTGGCAGTATAGGGACAAGCATATTTTGTGCCTGTTTGAGATAGCAAAAAGTTCCGCCGGGGGAAGAAGAAAGGACGGCAAAATGAATTATTAAAGAAAAAGGGCGTAAAAATTATGAAAAAAGTTTAGTTTTTTTTCCTTTTCACTTTTTCAAACCATCGAAAAAAATTAGGTCAACCTTTTCGGGCTGTTAATGAAGGGAGCGGCAAAATGTATCTTTACTGGAACCCCCCAACAACCCCCCCTCCCCCACACCAGGTCAAAAATAGAAAAGAATAATAGTTATTACCATAGAAAAATCATCTTACAGATTATGATTACAACATTACTCAAACGCAAAACGGGTCGACATTAGTTTGAATCGATCAGATCGGGTCACCTTGTAATTTTTTCGGTGGAATTGAATCTATTTGAGGTGCCAATTGAAATAACTTACTCATGTTAGGTCCAGACATTCCAACAAAGTAAGAGGTTCCAAATTTTGCTTGTGAAGCATTTGTTGCCACCTCAGCAAGGCTATGCTGTACAAAAAGACATTGAAAAAGAGGTACTGATTATTATCCTCGATGTAAATGCGCCCAGAAATATCTATAAAATGTTCATATTCATATTATTTTTTGTTTTGTTTTTTGCATTGCTAATAAATTATATAAAATTTTGTATAATACTTCAGCTACATTTCTCATGTAAAATGCACAAATTTGTTTTAATTGTATACTGTTTCTGATTCATTTTTCTATTATATCTGATTTTGAAAATTGTGGTTATCATGTGAAAATAAATGTGTGAATGAATAAAATTGAATGAATGAATGTGCTATATGATTTCATGGATATGAAAGTGATTTTTTTTTAATTCTCTTTTTAGACTTGCTATCCGGATCTGGTAACTCCGCACTTAATCTGACCCAATCGATTAGGTAGTTTAAGATTACGCTTGATTTTAGTAATAATTGTTATATTCTAAGCCAAAGGGAAACATTTAGCACCATGTCTGTTTTTCAAAATCACTTCATTTTCGAAACCTTGCTATCAACGGATTTCGTTTAAAGTTTAGATATGCGTTGATTACAAATTAGAAAAATTATTTTCATATGTAAAATGAGAATAAGGGGTGGTGCAATAATTATGTGTACCCAGGGGGGTGAATTATAGGGGGGCAAAGATTTTTGGCAGGCCAAAAGGGGGGCAAGCATTTTTGGCAGGTCGAAAGGGGGGTCAAGCGATTTTTGGCAGGTCGAAAGGGGGGCAAGCAATTTTGGCACAGATATTTTGGGCACCATTTCTATATTACGCCCTAAAAAGGCGTAGGAAAAAGGTTAGAAACACGTTCAAATATGCAAAATTTCCTGCTCGTTCCGCTCGCATTATATGGTAAGACAATTGAAGGTTTTAAATTCGAGCTCACCAAAATCTTGCATGTGTAAGGGGGGGGGGGCATAGATTTTTGGCCCACCAAAAGGGGGGGGGCAAAGGTTTTTGGCACGTCAAAAGAGGGGGGGGCAAAGATTTTTGGCACGGCCAAAGGGGGGGGCAAGCGATTTTGGCAGACCATTTTGAGAATTCACCCCGGGGTACACGTAATTATTGCACCACCCCTAAGTGGTTCCTGATTTATTTGTATGATTGATAGGAAACTGGTGACTTTCAGTGCTCCACACATGGTAAAAACAACATGGTTAAGATGTTTCTATTTCCAGTGTTGCACCAAACTAAAGCAGTGTTGAAAAACAGATAGCCATCTATTCATCAATGCCACCAGAGCATGTAGTTTATTATTAGCTTCAATAACTAACTGGATAGGCTACATTATATCAGACGATTCTTTGTAACTGTTTTTTTGTTTTTTTGTTTGTTTTGTTTGTGGTTTTCTAATCAAATTTCAAAATCTAGGAAATATTGTTTGAATTTTGACCAAATTTGAGAAATATTTGAGAAAATGGTTGACAAATTAGCAAATTAGTTGTGTAAACAGGTCAGACAACTAACTTTCAATCGTGTTCTTGTGCATGTTCACATGCATATTTTTAATAATCGAATATAGTTTCAAAGTGAAGTGGAAATAAAGTATATAACTATGTATAACTAACTAATCGTGTCGTCTGACGATTGCCTTTTAGGCATGAAACTCAGAGTAACGACTACCTATTCTGGAAGGTCTGTTCTTTGAATTTTTATAACTAACTACATATAGGAAACCTTTAACGTCACATCTTGCTGGCTTCCCTTGAAACACAGGGGACAACTAGCAGGGGATGTACATGCATCTCGCAGTCCGTTTTGAGAAGAGGAGGGTATTAAGCCCTGACTGTCCTAACCCGTCCCGATGTTGCAATGGACCTGAACTAAAATAAGCTTCAGGCTTTCTTAGGTTATCCAGGGTTGTCAAACCCAAACAAATCACATTAAAAAACACTTTCCTCGACACTAAATCTAATTTGAAAGTGTGTCTTAGAAAATAAACAAGAACCGTCTTTAAAGAAATACCATGGCGGTTCGGATAATGACCCTAACGATTTCCTGTCCACTGTTGGAGAAAATCTTGCCAAAAAGTTTGGTTCATCAAATGATTTTCAACATCATACATGATACATGTTCCAGTAACTTCAAATTTGTCAAAATTACAAATGATCAGGTTTTTAAATCTCTTCAATCTTTAGATGACAGGAAGGCGACTGGTTTAGATGGTGTGAGTAGTAGTCTGTTAAAAGCAGGGCCTGACACCTCCTTTAACTCACTTGTTTAACTTAAGTCTTTCTATGGGACAGGTTCCCCAACCATGGAAAACAAGTAGAGTTACCCCTCGTTTTAAAGAGGGATCTAGAACTGAGGTAAATAACTACCGCCCAATATCCGTCCTTCCTGTTGTCATGAAGATTTTTGAGAGACTGATCCATAATCAACTTTATTCTTACTTATGTGAAAACAATCTTCTTTCTCCAAACCAATCTGGCTTCAGACCCAAACATTCCACACTCACCACCTTAGTTGAGGTTTCTGACTACATCCTTAGAAATATGGATGCCGGTCATCTTGCAGGAGGAATTTTTTATTGATCTCTTATCAAGGCCTTCGACACTGTCAGCCATACTATTCTGCTTCACAAACTCAAATCTTTCGGAATCGCAGGTCTGGAGCTGGATTGGTTTAATTCATATTTGTATGATAGAAAGCAAGCCACAAAAGTTGGAAATGTTGTTTCTGAATTTGAAATAGTCCAGTATGGGGTGCCTCAAGGATCAATACTTGGCCCTCTTCTTTTCACAAAGTATATTAATGATCTCCCCCTGGTTGAGAAACAAAAATCAATCTTTATGCTGATGACACTGCTATTATTTTTGCTTCCAAAGATGTTCACAACATTAATGATCATCTCAATTCTGATCTTTCTCAAATTGCATTGTGGATGGAAATAAACTCACTCTAAATGCAAAAAAGACCAAAGCCATGCTCTTTTGCTCAAGTCATAAAATAAGTAAAGCCGATGATCTAAGTTTATATTTGAATAGTGATGTTTTGTAAACTGCAAGTAAATGTAAATACTTAGGCCTCACTCTGGATCCAAAAATGTGTTGGGAGCCTCAAGCTCACATAAATCAAATTTGTTGTAATGTATCAAAATACATTGGTCTCCTGTATAGAATTAGAGAGTGGCTTTCAGCTGACAATTTAAATACAATTTACAAAGCTCTTGTGCTTCCAAGACTCAGTTATTGTGACATTGTATGGGGTAACTGCAATTATACTCTCCAGAACAGGATAGAACGTCTTCAGAATCGGGCTGGGAGAGCTATCCTCAGGGTCCCTGTTCGCACACCTTCTTCATTTATTAGGGACAAGCTTGGCTGGAAGCTCCTACAGGGTGTATCAAAATGATTGGTACCGGGCAATGTGACATTTTCAAAAATATATCAAAAATATAAAATGGCTAATTAATATAGTTTTTGTACTATAAATAGAAAGGGGCATATGTTAACTTATTCATCTAATAATCAGAAGATAACAGGTTGCTGCATCTGGGAGCTATTGTCATTTAAACGAAGATCGACGTAATCATGGTTTTACTTACACAACAAAAGATGGATAGGTTCACTGCTTGAAGTTGAACTGTTTATTGCATACATGGTCTTCAATATCTCACCTCAGTCTGCATAACATAAAATTGCTTTACACATGCTTTTAGAAAGATAGTTCCTGACGTCCCTGACTAACGACTCTGGCAGTGTGAAGTGAAGCCCTATCTTGAATGAACTTAACACCTGGGATGGATCCATGTTGTAACTGCCCATATCAAATTTTTGAAACATTGCAAGTTATAGCATGTTTG
The DNA here is from genome assembly GCF_039555335.1 of Amphiura filiformis. Taxonomy (NCBI): domain Eukaryota; kingdom Metazoa; phylum Echinodermata; class Ophiuroidea; order Amphilepidida; family Amphiuridae; genus Amphiura; species Amphiura filiformis. The sequence goes on along the minus strand of NW_027305490.1, from coordinate 1,274,665 downwards.
CATCGAATACTCCTTGCTCTTCTAAATCTTCTCTGCACTTCTCCATAGCTTCGTGTCAACCAGTAATTCTTTACTATGAATGTTCGGTAAAGTGTGGAATACTGTGGAGCCATTCCAATAACTTTTACCAAGTCTAGCCTACACTATCTACAGTCTATAGCCATTCTGCCACACCATCTACTTATCTCAATGCATCTTATACTACAATTTAAATTACCGCATTGGAAGGTGTTGATACACAGACTTCTTTCACCCCACCAAAATTATTTAAGTCAATAATATTACTCTCAACCAATAAATATTGATCACAACATTTATATAGGCAAGGAGAAAACAAACATTTCCATGATTTTCAATATGCAAGGTATTTGTTGTAAAAAGAGCTTTCAAAACGGTGTGCTACTCACTGATCCAGCGTTACGATGAAAAGTGTAAAACCACCTACTTTCCTTTAGAATCATGTAACTTCTGAACAGAATGTGCTATCTTTATGATCTAAAATTCTTAGAGACTATGACACTACTATAATTACACATATTTAAACAATTTACCCCAAACAGGTACAGCAAATAGTAAAGAAAAATCAGTAAAAATGAGAAGTCCTTGGTACCAATCATTTTGATACACCCTGTAAGTGATCGTAGACATGATAACTTATGTATCACTGTCTTTAAATGCCTAGCCGAGCTTGTTCCTGAAGGCCTAAATGATGTATTTACTCTTATCGGAAACAATCATGGCCATAATACACACGGTAATATAGCTCTCAATTTTAAACCCAAAACTGAAGCTGGAAGACGTTCTTTCCTGTTCAGGGGGGCCAAAGCATGGAATAGTCTGCAAAACAGGTTTTTAAGTGTGTAATATTAGCAATATTTTTAGTGAAAAATGTAATAAGTAGCAAATCTTTTTATAAACTGTTTTCATTCACTGTAAAAATTTTGTGAACATGGCCTTAAGCTTGTATATGGCCAATGTTGAAATCAAAATGTTAGTTTTGAAATGTGTATATTTAATAATTAAAATACTGATAAAATTTCTTACAATATAAAGTTTTAGTATGTTCAAAATCTTTAATTGTTTTATAATTTGTGAAATGTGTTTATTTGTCTCAAATACTAAATGATGAATTTTCTTGTTATATAAATGCTATGCTGTCTCAAATCTTTTAACTGTTTAATTATTTTGTTTCAAAAACATGCCTTTTATGCAGTATTTTGGAAATCTGAAATCTTTTTTTTTTTTTGTGAAAAATTCCCCAAGTTTTGGTTTGGGATTTTGCTTGCAATTTCTGAATTTTGAATTTTATAATTTTGATAAAAGTGCTTTGTATTTAATTTTGATGAGCTGTGTTGGTTATTTATTTTAAAATTGTAAATATGGGTTAGTTTGGCTGGAAGCTCCTACAGGGTGTATCAAAATGATTGGTACCGGGCAATGTGACATTTTCAAAAATATATCAAAAATATAAAATGGCTAATTAATATAGTTTTTGTACTATAAATAGAAAGGGCATATGTTAACTTATTCATCTAATAATCAGAAGATAACAGGTTGCTGCATCTGGGAGCTATTGTCATTTAAACGAAGATCGACGTAATCATGGTTTTACTTACACAACAAAAGATGGATAGGTTCACTGCTTGAAGTTGAACTGTTTATTGCATACATGGTCTTCAATATCTCACCTCAGTCTGCATAACATAAAATTGCTTTACACATGCTTTTAGAAAGATAGTTCCTGACGTCCCTGACTAACGACTCTGGCAGTGTGAAGTGAAGCCCTATCTTGAATGAACTTAACACCTGGGATGGATCCATGTTGTAACTGCCCATATCAAATTTTTGAAACATTGCAAGTTATAGCATGTTTGCATCGAATACTCCTTGCTCTTCTAAATCTTCTCTGCACTTCTCCATAGCTTCGTGTCAACCAGTAATTCTTTACTATGAATGTTCGGTAAAGTGTGGAATACTGTGGAGCCATTCCAATAACTTTTGATCCTGTGCCATATACTGGGGTACACAAAAAGGTGGCTTTGTTACATTTTGATGTGCAGTTTGGATTTCAAAACACTGTCTCTTGAGTATTCCTTCACTTAGAAGATTCAATTAGGTCTTAAATTGAGGCTAATTTATTCTATATTACTCATGTTTTTATCCTGTTTTCAAATATTTTTCAATTATTTTCTTATGACGTTTGGCATGAAATGTGCCAAGGGTGGCTGAGGATTAGGGGAGGAGGATTAGGGGAGGGATTCATATTGTAAATTTGATTTAAAACCCCTTTAAAAATTTGAATCTAGTAAAAAATGTCTAAATGAACTCCCAGACATCTAAACCAAGTGAATAAATACAAAAGTTCATTTAAAAGACCAATACTTGCTCAGAATGATTGTAAATGTGGAAAAAAGAGGTGGGGTTACATCCTCCCTACTTTGTGATTGTTTTTGCCCGCACTCTCTCATTTTTTAACCGATTTCCATAAAAAAAAGGTGTCAAAATGCTCAGAAGGATGAACCACTTCAAATGAGATGTGTAGGTAAAATGTATGAACCATTTCAATTTTTTACTATGTAACACAAAGGTACCCCAGGTTGTGACACAGGACCTTTTACCAAGTCTAGCCTACACTATCTACAGTCTATAGCCATTCTGCCACACCATCTACTTATCTCAATGCATCTTATACTACAATTTAAATTACCGCATTGGAAGGTGTTGATACACAGACTTCTTTCACCCCACCAAAATTATTTAAGTCAATAATATTACTCTCAACCAATAAATATTGATCACAACATTTATATAGGCAAGGGAGAAAACAAACATTTCCATGATTTTCAATATGCAAGGTATTTGTTGTAAAAAGAGCTTTCAAAACGGTGTGCTACTCACTGATCCAGCGTTACGATGAAAAGTGTAAAACCACCTACTTTCCTTTAGAATCATGTAACTTCTGAACAGAATGTGCTATCTTTATGATCTAAAATTCTTAGAGACTATGACACTACTATAATTACACATATTTAAACAATTTACCCCAAACAGGTACAGCAAATAGTAAAGAAAAATCAGTAAAAATGAGAAGTCCTTGGTACCAATCATTTTGATACACCCTGTAAGTGATCGTAGACATGATAACTTATGTATCACTGTCTTTAAAATTATGCCTAGCCGAGCTTGTTCCTGAAGGCCTAAATGATGTATTTACTCTTATCGGAAACAATCATGGCCATAATACACACGGTAATATAGCTCTCAATTTTAAACCCAAAACTGAAGCTGGAAGACGTTCTTTCCTGTTCAGGGGGGCCAAAGCATGGAATAGTCTGCAAAACAGGTTTTTAAGTGTGTAATATTAGCAATATTTTTAGTGAAAAATGTAATAAGTAGCAAATCTTTTTATAAACTGTTTTCATTCACTGTAAAAATTTTGTGAACATGGCCTTAAGCTTGTATATGGCCAATGTTGAAATCAAAATGTTAGTTTTGAAATGTGTATATTTAATAATTAAAATACTGATAAAATTTCTTACAATATAAAGTTTTAGTATGTTCAAAATCTTTAATTGTTTTATAATTTGTGAAATGTGTTTATTTGTCTCAAATACTAAATGATGAATTTTCTTGTTATATAAATGCTATGCTGTCTCAAATCTTTTAACTGTTTAATTATTTTGTTTCAAAAACATGCCTTTTATGCAGTATTTTGGAAATCTGAAATCTTTTTTTTGTGTGAAAAATTCCCCAAGTTTTGGTTTGGGATTTTGCTTGCAATTTCTGAATTTTGAATTTTATAATTTTGATAAAAGTGCTTTGTATTTAATTTTGATGAGCTGTGTTGGTTATTTATTTTAAAATTGTAAATATGGGTTAGTTTGCCCTATTTAATTTCATGATTGTGTATGCCTATATAAATTTATGGATCCTATGTATTTAAATATTTTGTTAAATTATTTTGATGTATTTTGATGTATATTTTAATGTGACCCCCTGGGCCTCATGGAAGAACAGAGGATACCATAAAACATCCACTGAATGAGTAACCCAGGCAAAAGAAGAAATAAAAAAACAAACAAACAAAACAAGCGTATTATTTACAAACTGCTCCTCTACGTCTACAAGACTCTAAACCACTTAGCAACAGATTATCGGAACCTTTGTCTCCATATTTATCATCTAACCCATAATCTCAGATCCGTCAATGATTTTCTTCGTTTGAATTACTCTATGTGCTTCACGGGAATAGAATAAACTTCCCATCACAAGAAGACAATCCTCTTCGATCGTTCGTTTTAAAAAGTCGATTAAGACCTTAAGATCTTTTTCCATGATGTGTTTCCGCTGTTTTCTTTTGTTGACCTGTATATTTTATAACTTGCATTATGTAACTCTATGTACTCTATAACATTATTTATTTTAGGTTCTTGCTTTGTATTCCTTAAGATGTTTTTATTTTTATATTGTAAGCACTACGAGCTTGTCATAAGGAACAGCGCACCAAAAGTTTTCTGTTATGTTATGACAATGATAAGATGACAATGACAATAAAATAATGCGTTTTAGGTAAAATAGTACCTTGGTAAACATTTAGGTTACCATTATACAAGTCCCCTCCCCCCAATAATGATATTATAACGTACGAACATAAAGTAAAGTAGTCAATTCAAACAACATTTACCCCCAAATTATTTATAATGGTATCCCACACAATTACAAGGTGATCTCCGTTGTTGCACATCCCTTGTAAAGAGATCTATAGATTTTTGATTTAATTCGCATCCAAAGACCTCGCTTGATTGTAAAATTTATGTTTTCATCACTTTCATCCGATGACGCCATAATTTTCCATCTCTCACTGTCTCACCGTGTCCCCATTTTGTACAATGTTCTCTCACCTAAAGCGCCTTACTTTGAAAGTACATTTCACATCGAAATCCTCCGGCCTTCGGGGGTAAGATTCAGTTTTCCCGAACAGTGGTAACCATAGACAGGGCCTGAGCTCCCTTTGTCAAGACCCGCAGCCCCCAAATATAACGAATACCTACTTGAACGTCCTGATCTGGTTGTGGCGTGTTTGCGTTGTCTGTATATCCCCATGGGTACAACCAAAGCTGACCGTAGTTGTGGAAGTCAATGAACAGTGCTATGTTGCCAAAGAGTTCACGCATGATCCAATCATGTACTACACTAACCTCTGATCCACTTAATGCTGCCGCACCACGATATGTCTCGGAACACTTATTGGGACTAGCTCCGGTGCCTGTTTTAAATGAAATAGACATTCATAAATTTTTCATGTATAAAGTGGTCTCTGTGGCTCCTTTTTTTAAACGAGAGTAGACATCCTGTACGTTATAAATATATCCACCTCTTAAAGGGACCATTGAAAGAAAAACATATTTGGCATCAAAATAAAGCTAATAACATATAGAATCCATTTCTAAAATGATAAACGCAATTTTCCTTTATTTTACCCCCCAAATCAGCAAATAAAGACAAAGCGCCCAATGTCGCCTCGTTCCGCCCAATTCATATGTGCAGAGACACGTGGCAACCCCTGTGACGTCAAAGTGGTTATCCTTTCCGCTGCATGGCAACACTGCATAGTCCAGACTTGGTCCAAACCAACGCATTAACGTGTTTACAGCAATGAACTTTTATGTGCCTTTTAGGCCTAACAAGTATAATTTTTTATTAAAAAGGATATTATAATATAAATTACAAAGCTACAATGACTTCTATGATAGGCCTATATATAAATTCTAGCTAGGCCTACAAAATTGGCCAACAACGGGGAAACATAAGTAAGTTAGGCCTAGGCCTTCATATTGACAAAGTCAAAGCTGTCAGTGCTAGCTGCTCGGCGTTTGCAAGAGAGTATCATTTGTTTTGACTGAGACATTCTGATATATCAACTCTTTACTTATATTTCCTCTGAAATACCTGGTGAGGATAGGAAAGAGAAGGCAATGATGTTTCAGGTTAGCCCATGACATGCGACTTAATTTCTTTAGGCCTAATTAGCCTACCTCCCGAGCGTGCAGCCTAGGTTAGGCCGTATAAAATTAATATTTTGGTTCTCGTCCAGAGGATTTTCATGAATTAATGAGGGAGGGTGTTTTTTTTCAGTGTAAAATCAGCATTGTCTGCAGTTTTCGGTCTTTTCCAACAGTGCTCGAGGAAACGATGACGCACTTTTTTTTTTCAAATGTGAGATTCTGAGGGATAAACCCCCTAGAGTAGGCCCTACCACAAAAAGACTTGGAAGTGGCCCTTGTTCTCTAATAAACTTATTTATAGGCCTATGTATGAAAAATTCCAAAGTCTAAAATAATTGAAAAATCTATTTTAAAAAAATCGCTCCGTGTAGAGACACACTTATGGGACCAGGTTCAAAACAAAAGTCAGGCTCTGGAGAGCGAGTTGGCGCGGTTGTTTCCTCGCCTTGCACCACTACTGAGGTCCCGGGTTCAACTTCAAGCCCCTGGCGCGCGGCCCAAAGACTCATGTGAACTTGGTTTATCTCAATCCCGCAGGTTTTCTTCGGGATCTCCAGTTTCCTCCTGCTTCTAAAAATCGGTGATTAGTTGTTTGGTTATCAAAACTTCCTTCACCCAATGAAATTTGGGGAGCTGAAAAGATAATTGGTGGATGTTACAATCGAAGTGCGGCTAGATTTGCGACAGGTTCGGCAGCATCCAGCCTAGATGATGCGATCTGATTGTAGGCCTACCATGGCAGCGAAATTACAGCGCTTTGAACCCTCCGAGATCTGGGAAAAGGCGTTATTATATAAAAACCGAAAAAACCTATGAAAACTGAGAAACAAATTTGAAGATAAAGAACCACGAGAGGAACATATAAAGGCCAGTCCAAACAATCATATGAACAATATTTACTGTCAGCCTTTAGTTTACGTTATGGAAATGCTTATAGGCCTAATCCAATCTCAACTCCCACTGATACTTGAAAGTGCAAAGTGTCCGAGCGTTTTATCAAAGGTAGGCCTACAGTTACATAGTTTATGTTGATTGGGTAAATCTTGTAAAATACAGCGCGCCTGGCTGAATATTTCGTTTTTAGAAATGACTGACATCAATTTCGCATAGCCTAGGCCTACCCCGGTCCTAACCATCCATGGATTAAAATAAGTGTAGGCCTATAATATTTCCCATTTGATGTTTGTAGCATAATAGGCTTTTTGAAGACCTATGTATGTTTGTAGGCGCTCCTCGTAATTTATTTTAAGAACAGCTTGCATGTCATGTTCTTCTGAACCAACTTCTTCATCTGTCGTTCAGCTACTGCCCCAGTGCCAACGGCTCAAATAATATTGGCAAGTCTCCCGTATAACACATGGTAGGCCTATAGGGGAATAAATTTGCAAAATAAAAGGGCCTAGGCCTACTTTGCATTGTTTGGGGTATGAAAATAAGCACTTTTGAAAGTTAACTTATGGAAGAAAAAGCTTTTTTATACCAATTGTCAGGTTTTGGAAAAAATAATCATCTCTTGAATATTTTTTAAGGTAGGTCCTACGGAAAAAAATACATAGGCCTATAATAATAATACCCATGGGAGGTGCTCGCGCCGGCACATCATTGGCAATTTATGTATTGCGACAAATCTTGGCGATATTCCCCTCAACATCGTCACTTTATCATAGGCCTATAGGCATACTCAAAATTAGTTTTATGGTTTTATATATATGCCATGTAGGGCCTACATAAAGTCATGAATCGGAATCATATCTTGGTCATGTTGACCGGGGGTTGAACTTATGAATAAGTAAAATAGGAAGCTGCATGCTTGATGATGATTTAAAAAAAACAATTGATCGTCCCCGCCCGCTTCCTTTCGCATGGCATTGTAATTGAGGGAGTCTGAAATGTTCAATGGTATTTTCTTTATTATAAGGGAAAACCTTCTTTTTTTAAATGTTTCAAAAGTTAATAATATTATCAATAGTTTAGATTTGCTTCTGTCCAATAAGCATTTCAATTTAGAGGCTTTGTTTTAAGGGATGTGGCTGTAGGAACAAAGACCAAACAAACATATTCTTGTTTACGCCGTAATATTGTAGTATTTCAACCATTTTACAACTTCAGCTGTGTAACTTGCAAAAATTCCCGCTAAAAAGTGGTTCTTTGAATTTTTAAAATACATTAAAAATCGCATTGGACTTTTCGTACTGATTATACTATAATGATTACCTGCCTATAATGTTCTGATCACACTATAGACTGGGATTATATGTGACCCCATTGCCAGGCAATTTGTTCCTATTGTTCCTTGTCTGGAAAAATTCAGGGACCGTGCTTTTAAATAACCCGCCAGAACACAATAAGGCCATTGACCTGTGTAGTGGTCATACGTTGTTCATTCGACCATAAAAGATTTCTAGTCCCTCAGCAACTCATTAAAAATGCGTTGCATCAGGTCAGGGATTCTATTATAATAATTCTAATCCTTTCTTTGAGGTCAATAGATAAAAGAGAGTTCTTGAAAAACAGGTGTGATGTTGTAGATAATATATTATCATCAAAGTTGCTGGCATATAGGACATTTCGTGGAAGTGGCGCTTATTATATATTTCTTGTAAACACAATCTAATGTGGTACTCGCTACATGGAGAAGGTCGGTCTGCAAATGTCCATGCATGAAGCTATATAGTAGAGATATTATAGCTTCATGTTCAGTGTAAATCAATTAAAATACTATAGCTGGATATCAAAAAATCGTGATGCATTCCTTCTTGTTATGGACGATATTAATTTTGATATTACTGTGACAAAATCCATTCCCTTCTCAATTGATTAGGCTCCAGTCTTAGGCTTTCTTTTCTAAAAATAAATCATAGGGCCTAAAGGCAATTAAATATGGGCTAAACCCATATTCGGTATGCGGAAAGTTTTCATAGTCATCTATTACCTATACCAGGGGTCCGCAAATAGCGTGGCTTCCCGAGTGGCGCGAGGCGCCGTTTAGATTTAAAATAAATAAATAAATAAATAAATAAATAAATAAATAAATAAAAAAATAAATAATAAATAAATAAATAAATTCCCATGTTCTCCGTGTAAAGACAGGCTAAAATAGTGCAAAATATTGCACCAAATGGCGTCATTTGCACCTCAACTTAAAAAAACAAACACGTTAACTTCACAGGGGGGCACCCCTCTGACTCCCCCGGCCGTGCTAAAGCACCGCGAAAGCTGCTTCGCAGCCATTGAGTGGCGCTTTTCAGTCTCTTATTTCATGTGGCGCTTCAACAAACCTATTTGAGGAAGCCTGACCTATACCAGTTTTCACCCCGATGTGGCAGTGACGTCAACGCGTTGAAGCAGCTGTTTCGCTCGCGCATCTATGCGGTGTCTTTAAGCGCGTGCGAGTGTACACCAGCGCTTTGATCGAACGCTAGGGAGTGTAATGAAATTCATACAGTGCTGATGTCACTGCCATATCAGTAGCCTGAATCCTTCTGGCCTCTAATGACGGCGTCTTTTATTTACCCACAATCCGTCACTTTGCCTTATTCACCAACAGCACAACCCGATGACCGTGCGTAGTTGTTGAAAAACTGAAGGATCCAGTCTACCACATCAGGGTGAAAACGGTATAGCTTATCGCAAACCAGCCAAATTTGTATATGTTTGAATAGCTATAGAATACCCGTGAATATAGTGTCAGAAACTCTCACACATCTTGGGATAACCTTGTCATTAATGTGAGACAGAAAGCAACGCCATTTTGGGGATATATTTGAACATTGCGAGGGAAAACATTGCGGTAAAAGTAAGTTAATCATGAAAATCGTTTAATTCTAATAATATCAACCAGTAACGGACACTTAGCCAAGACTATGTGAGAAGTTTGGGGTATGTAAAGCATTTTCTTGTTATAAAAAACAAGGAAAAAGCAGTCCAAAATTAAACAACTCGATATTTTAAAAAGTACATTTTGAGAAGGCCTACGCTGGTTCTTTTAATTCTAGTTCAAAATCTGTTCATCACCTGCAGTCCGATTTGGTATCTACGGTTTCATAAAAGTATTGGGAACTCTTTTGGATGGTATTTTGATTTAAAAAACGATACTGTTAAAAATATCGGTATTTATGCCAGCGACATTTCTATTATGTAAAATGCATTGAAAATTGTCGGCTAAAAAGTGCATAAATTAAAATCGCGAACAGTAATAGCAACAACAACTATCTACATTCCAAGCGGAAACGCTTTTCAAAAACATACCACCTTTTTCGGGCAATCGCTGAAACCGAAATATGAAATTCTAGGCCATCTGTAAAAAAGTGCGTGAGCAGAAATGACCATGAACTTGGGTCACCGAAATAAGTGTTTATATTGGTGTTAGGCCTTTCATAGTGATACAACAATTAGCCCCCAATAATGGCTTTCATTTGAACCGTTATTTGTTAAACTGCGATTTTTACTTTTTGAGAAATCAATGAATGTATCAAAAAACTTTTCGAAAGTCGATTTAAAATGGCCTAACCCGTTAATCATCTTCTCAGAGAACCATCAAATAACAAGAGCCTCGATCCTATCATCCTCCTCTACAAATTACACAACTAGTAATAATGTCCGGGAATAATACATAGGCCTAAATGATCCATTTGCATTGAAAAAAATAACTAATAAATGATAAATAAAAAGGCCCTTCACTTCCTCTTTTTGATAACATGTGGACAATCAACTGGAATTTTGTTTTTACTTGACCTTTAAATAATTATAAGTGGTTGTATTACCATGATTATTGCATCTGATATTTAGATCGCGATCGCTGTTGTCAAATTATCCCGGCAAAAATGTCAACGCAACACAAAACGCGTAACCACAATGACGTCATCAGGAAAGCGCCCAATTTTCTAATTTTGATAATTGACGCGCGATGTAGCGTCGGAAGGGGTAAATCGAGTACGTTGTTTTCATTGTATTTTTATTTCTAAAATAGTTAGTTCTTCAATTGTTTTAGATATTGATTCAATATTTTATGGGCTTTATTTTGATACCAAATCATATTTTCTTTCAATGGTCCCTTTAAGGACCTCTTTTCAGGAACTTTTTAGCGTTTTCGTTTAATTAAATTGCCCTTGATACATTACTTGATTTATGGAGAATGTTTCAGCATTCGCATCACTTAGTTTGGTAGTAAAATGACAAAACCAATAACTAGCGTCACATTAATTTTGCGCTCACAGGGCGTGACTCTTATATAGCCATTTATATAGTCATTTATGCAGATGTCAAAGAGAATCTTAAGGGGTTGGGTATGAACGTTTGGACAGTATTTATTGTGGGAGAGTAGAGCACATCAGACATATCGAATTGCATTCTGAATACGAAGAATGTCCTTCTGATATCAAATAATTTTGATTTTTTGAAATTTCCAATGTAATACATTTTATGGCAAATAATTAAAAATTGATATTTTTGATATTTAACGGTACTCGAAGTAAACTTTATAAATCTGATGATTTATACTTAAAGTGTATGTAGGTGGGATGAAAAGCCGACGATCAATTGAAAATTGTGACCTTTTGTATTGAAGATATGGATTTTTTTCTTCAATATGAAAGGTCAACATTTTCAATTGATCGTCGGCTTTTCCTCCTAGCTACATACAATTTAATAATATATCATTAGATTTGTAAAATTTACTTCGAGGACTGTTATATATCAAAAATGTGAAAAATATCAAATTTTAAGCATTTGTCATAAAATTTGTATTATATCGTGAAAAATGAAAATTATTTGATAACAGAAAGACATTCTTCGTATTCAGAATGCAATTCGATATGTCTGATGTGCTCTCATGTCTCACAAAAAATACTGTCGAAACGATCAAAACGCTCATTCCAGATCCCTTAACCCTAATATCCTCAAACCCTTCACCTTGGTTCTCTCTTCAAAAATTATCTTTAGGCAAGGATTATTATTAGTTCAAAATTCACCACATTGCAATGGGTCAAGATTCGCCAAATGGTAAAGATTAAAGAAAATTAAGTCTTGAGATCGGCAAGGTGAAGATTCCCTTTGAATTTTGCACAAGCCATAGTAATTCAAAAGTCTGTTAAAACCATAATGTGTGATTTGCTCCACAGCAACGCCCTCAATCTTTTTCGAATTTCTACTTTTTGCATCCTTTGTAATGGCCAGTGGTGTAAATACATGCCCTGTGAAAGACTAAGCCTGAAATGCTTTAATTATAGTAAAATTCAACATTTATAATAAAACCGGAGATCACCGGTGTTATTCTAAGCTCACTGATCGAGTGCTGGATAAACACATCGCGCGCGCGCGTGTGTACCATTCAATCATTGAAGTAAGTTAATAATAGAAACAGCCATGCAGAAAAAAATGAGCTCAAGCGTACTTGGTGTATCAATCTACATGCAAAATGACCACGAACCTATGAAACCGTGGCACGTGAGTCATCCTATGTTGCAGGGATAGGGAGGGAGGGGGCAACCATGATAGGGGCTGTCGGGGTGGGGGTAGCCAGTTTCTGCCATTTTTCTATGGTATTTTATAAATTTTCATTTTTTAAAATATTATCCTTAGATGATATCTGTCGTGAAATAAATCAATGCCGCTATAGACTAGTAATAGGCCTAGTAGGCATTCCCTGGTTATGCAATATATACAACAATAACCACAATAACAACAATAACAACAATAATAATAATCCAACAACCAATATCTAACTTGTAAAAAATATTCATAGGCTTATATAGGCCGCGCCTATTTATAGTCGGCCTATTAATGAATTATACAATAATAATAAAAACACGGCAAAACAATCAATCACTGCAGTCAGAAAGAAATTAACGAACAAGAAAGAAGACAGACAAAGAGAAAAGTAAGAAGAAAAAAAAGAGAAAAAAATAGAATTGGACCACACAGGGACTCGAACCCGTACTAGTTGACCAGCTCAAAACAATTACATTAGTCGAGGAGATTATCAGTCCAGCGCGCTAGTCGATTGCGCCACAGAAGCAGCTTACGAAATCTAACGGCCTCAAACTGACTACATGATCAATAGTGCATGCAGGCTATTATGATAAACAAGCGCATTCCTCCGCAAAGTCGGACGCATCGATGACGAAAAAACTCGTTTTTTGTAAAAGTAGCTTTAATTAGGAATGAAAATCAAGTGGTAGAGTAATCAACAGACAGTTGAGAAATAATGTTGTTAGTTAGATGTCAAAATTAACGTTCCACAATCAAGATATCGATAATGTAAAAAAGCAGTGTTTTCTCAAGCAAGATTCTCGAAAAACGGGCTTTTACGATTTAATCGGTACTGTATTTGGTTCTTCCCCATGGCAACATTATTTCTTTGATCGATTTGTAGTACAATACAAAAAAGAAGAAAACAATCACTCGGCGTGGTTTTATACGGGGCGCACATTTGAAAAAAACGTCATGGAACGCGTTTTTGATCTTGTGAACAAAAAAAAAAAAAAGGCTTTAAACGAATGATTTTCAAATTTATTCTAAAAATTTGTATAAACACACAAAGAAAATGTTAAGCTACATCCAATGCACCAACATTTCACTCGCTGCGATATCTGGTTACTGAGAAAACTCTGTTTTAGAGAACAACTTTATACGTCTTTTATACGTTTTTTATACGTTTCATACTGCAGTTACTGTCCGTTTTCCTATACACAATACACAGTGCTCTCACCATTGACGCGTGACCTCTACAAACAGTGTATGTTATAGGTATATGGGCATTGCCTAGTTAACATCACTGTGTGAAAAATAACCAGCCAATATTTAAACTATTCTCCAAACTTCTAGCAAATATATTTCTCTAACATGACCTAAAATTACAGCTAGGTTAGATGTTCAGAAGGGGTCGCACTTTCGTAGAATATGAGTGAGGGCAAAGCATAGCTAGCTCATAGCTAGCCAACTCCCCGTGTTAATTGAATGGAGATTTGACCGAAAATATTGAGCTATATTGGTAACGGACCGCTCCGTTCTGAAGGATGCCACAAAAAACGGTACAAGCTACATTTAAACTATTCTATGAAATTCTAGAAAATATAGTTTTGTAACATGTCCTAAATTTTTAGCTAATTTAGGTGTTTGGAGAGGGTCGCACTTTTGTGTTTTAGGAAGGATATGTAAACGACAGATAACACCAAAAATATAAAGAAATTATTTCCAAACCGTGTTAAGTCAACAATCATTATGTTGCTCATTTTCAAGAATGCTGGTTTACAAAAAGCAGGCCATTGTCTCATTTCGTGAACAAAGGTACACATACCATTGTTTCCTTTCGTTTCCTTTATAATCGGTTACCCAACTGAAGCTATAATACCAGCTTTATTGCGATATCGCACATGTAAAACAGACACTTGTGCACAACCAAAGAAGATCCGATTTAATCAGTTGAGCTGTTTCAATGAGTGTTATCTTGGTTTAATAGCTTTTAATGGGGTTTAAGTCCTGCAAAGGTCGAGATGAATTCTACTGTAGACATGACTGCATCATGTCCTAGTGTAACCTTAAGTCAACTCAGCATAAGAAAGTATTACATCATTTGGATGAAGTAACGGGATAGCCTCTCGATGTCAGGTGGGTAAGGGTAAAAAAAAAGATTGTTCCCTCTTTGGCAAGAAAACATGTGATTCAGGATGTGTATTTATGATGTGCAATGCAGAAAACAACAGAGTAATACCTGAAAGTGTCACGGATGGCGTGGGACAGGTAAAGACGGATCTCTGCAGATATCTTGTAGTCCGATTGAGGACGTTCTTGGTTCAATTAATTCTTCGATTTCTGTTCTTCCTAAGACTTCTGTTCTCTTAGAAGTTAGCATCAGTCATGTACATGCAAGATTGTCTCAATGTTTAGGTAACACCACCAATCTCATAACATCTTTTCTGTATCACGAGATTATTAGGAGGACGTCATGGGATGATCTTTTCAACATTTCTTCCTGTAGTTTGGGCATTAACAAGTTGTACTTCTGGAAGTCCAAGTACGCATCTACAGTCAAGGGTTTTATGCCAAGTACCTTGTTCCACATGCATTTGTTTTCAGCAATGCTAGTGATACATGCTGCTTTGTTTTTATTTTAGGTTATGACGTCATTAGCAATTGTACCTGAAATGTTACACGCCATCCTTTTTGCTATGCATACTGCAGTTACTGTCCGTTTTCCTATACACAATACACAGAGCTCTCACAATTGACGCGTGACCTCTACAAGTAGTGTATGTTATAGGTAATAGGACATTGCCTAGTTAACGTCAATGTGTGAAAAATAACCGGCCAATATTTAAAGTATTCTCTGAAATTCTAGAAAATATAGTTTTGTAACATGTCCTAAATTTTAGCTAATTTAGGTGTTTGGAAATATTCGCACTTTTGTGTTTTAGGAAGGATATGTAAACGACAGATAACACCAAAAAATATGAAGAAATTATTTCCAAACCGTGTTAAGTCTGCAAACCATTATGCTTCTCATTTTCAAGAACGCTGGTTAACAATAAGCAGACTATTGTCTCATTTCGTAAACAAAAGCCTACACAGTATTGTTACCTTGCGTTCGCTTTATAATCGTTCACCCAACCGAAACTATAATACCAGCTCATTGCTCATTGTACAGGTAAAACAGAAACATGTGTAGTGTGGATTTAACCAGAGAAGATCTGATTTAATCAGTTGAGCTGTTTTCAATGAGTGTTATCTTGGTTTAATAGCTTTTAATGGGGTTTTAAACTTAAAAGTCCTGCAAAGGTCGTGGTGAATTCTACTGTAGACATGACTGCATCATGGATTTCTTTTTTTTCAAGGATCACTTCTAGCTTTGTCAAACTTTTTACAGACAATAAGAACGCAGTTTCGACATGTTTTAAAGTTTGGAACTTCTTCTTCTTCCTATGTACGTGCATACCTCAATATTGAGTATTGTCGCACGGGCTTAACGTGCACAGTTTACCTATGCACGATCCTGGAACCTAGGATTGCAGATATAAGAACAGGGGATGGTCCCCCTTCTCTTTTCGAATATTTCTGACACTGAAGAAGAAGAAGAAGAAGAAGAACTAGATGGCACTGTTGTTTTTGAGCAAACACAACTATCTATGCCTGTGATTCCCACCCTGACCCCCCCACCAACCATGACACCCTTAACCTATCCTATCACCCCTTAATATGTTTAATGCTGAAAGGGCTATCAGTATACCAACGCAGGGCAATGTAACTGTTTCATTTACTGAGTAACGGCCGGCGCTTTGTTTTAGAGTTTGGGGCCCTGGGGCCCATATCATGTGACATATGTGGTTTATATAATTATACACACAACAATATAATACTGAAGAGTTATTAGTGCACCAAATCTGAGCCCTGTACCTACTTTATTTGCTGAGAAACGACCGGCACTTTGTTTTTACATTTGAGGCCATGGGGCCCATATTATAAGACATATGGGGCTCATGTATACCTGTGAATATAGAGTACCCCTTGGGTTATCAGTGTACCAACTCAGGGCCCTGAGGCTGCTTTATTTGATGAGAAACTGCAATGTTTTGTATTTTTACATTTGGGCTCCTGGGGCCCGTGACCTTTGACCTCTGGGGTCGAGACTACCTTAGGAAATTTTTAGGGGTCATGGGCCATCATTGTACCAAGTATGGGCCCTGAGGCTACTTTGGTTCTTGAGCTAGAGTGAAATTAAGAAGCGTGAGAAGAAGAAGAAGGCGAAGGAGAAGAACTAGATGGCACAGCTGTGTTTGACCAAACACGAATATCTATGCCCGTGATGACTTTCACTCTAACACCCCCTTGGCCCTTAACCTACCATGACACCTTTAATCCACCCTGACACCCCGTAATACGTTTGATTCTAAAAGGGCTATCAGTATACTGACTAAAATATTAAATTGAAAATCAAGAAATGCCCCTTTAATTGCATTTGCTGTGTAAACGCTTGAAGGCGCTACACCATAAATAAATCAACAAACATGTTCCATACAAAAAAAATCAAAAATCAAAAAATCAAAAAATCTGAATACCCCTTTAATCCCAAAACGGAGTGTCCCTTTAATGGCTATTCCATCACCCTAACACT
Source organism: Amphiura filiformis (assembly GCF_039555335.1). NCBI lineage: Eukaryota > Metazoa > Echinodermata > Ophiuroidea > Amphilepidida > Amphiuridae > Amphiura > Amphiura filiformis. The sequence continues at coordinate 1,257,553 of NW_027305490.1, read as the reverse complement.
CCCTCGGCCCTTAACCTACCATGACACCTTTAATCCACCCTGACATCCCGTAATATGTTTGATTCTAAAAGGGCTATCAGTATACTGACTAAAATATTAAATTGAAAATCAAGGAATGCCCCTTTAATTGCATTTGCTGTGTAAACGCTTGAGGGCGCTCCTCCTTAAATAAATCAACAAACATGTTCCATACAAAAAAAAAAATAAAAACATAAAAAATAAAAAATCTGAATACCCCTTTAATCCCAAAACGGAGTGTCCCTTTAATGGCTGTTCCATCACCTTAACACCCCCCTCGGCCCTACCCTGTAATATGTTTGATTCTAAAAGGGCTATCAGTATACTGACTAAAATATTAAATTGAAAATCAAGGAATATCCCTTTAATTGCATTTACTGTGTAAACGCTTGAGGGCGCTCCTCGTTAAATAATGGAACAAACATGTTCCATTCAAAAAAAAAATCTGAATACCCCTTTAATCCCAGGAGTGTCCCTTTAATGGTTGTTCCATTTAATTTACATACTCCCTCTGGAATAGCTTTATAACAATACCTATATACATAAGAATTAATTGGACACATGCTAATGAGCTATTGTCACATCCTGATTTTATTATCCTTGGCAAAAGCGCGATGAGCACAAAGCTAACATCCTTTATACCTTTCACGTAGAGATGGTGACATTCCTACGATACATTTAAACATTTGGGGCCCTGGGCCCATAGTAAATGACCTATGGAGCTCATGCATATTTGTGAATGTCTTATGCCTAAGGGCTATCAGTGTACCAACTCAGGGCCCTGAGGCTGCTTTAATTGAAGAGAAACTGCGTGTTTTGTATTTTTACATTTGGGTCCCTGGGGCCCGTGACCTTTGACCTGTGGGGTCGAGACTACCTTAGGAAATATCTAGGGGTCATGGGCTATCCTTGTACTAAGTTTGGGCCCTAGGGCTCTTTTAGTTCCTAAGATATGCTGTAATAAAGGAGAAGGAGAAGGAGAAGAAAAAGGAGAAGAATAAAGAGCACTAGATGGCACAGTTGTGTTTGAGCAAACACGAATATCTATGCCCGTGATTCCCACCATAACCCCTAACCCACCATGACCATAATATTTGACTTTTGGGGCTCATGTACATAATTATGTTTGGGTATAATTCTCAAGTGCTATCAGTATATTCAAGCAGCGCGTTGTAGCTGCTTTATTTACCGAGTAACCTCCGTCCCTATGTTTTAGCATTTGGGACCCTGCATTTGGGGCCCTTGGGCCCATAATATGTGACATATGAGGCTCATATATACATATAACACTATAATGCTGAAGACCTATTAGTGTACCAAATCTGAGCCCTGTAGCTACTTTATTTGCTGAGAAACGGCCGACCCTTTGTTTTAACATTTGGGCCTCTGGGGCCCCTAGCCTTGAACATCTGGGGCCGAAATGAAAAATAGGCACATCTATATGTTAGGGCCCATACGTGTGCCACATATGAACCCTAGTGCTCTTGTAGTTTTAGACCTAGCCTTGTTGCCTCTTATTTTAACATTTGGGGCCCTAGGGCCCATAATATATGACATTTGGGGCTCATGTATACCTGTAAATATAGAGTACCCCTGGGGCTATCAGTGCACCAACTCAGGGCCCCGTGGCTACTTTATTTGATGAGAAACTGCAAGAAGAAGAAGAAGAAGAAGAAGGAGGAGGAGGAGGAGGAGGCGGAGGAGGAGGAGGAGGCGGAGGAGAGGAAGACTAAAAATTGAGCATTAGCATGCAAACTAATTTCCGGAATTTGACACATACCTCCCCATTGATAGGGGTAGTTTTTGTTCAAATCAGTTCCAACACAATTAGAATAAGGGTTTGGCTGGCGGTTCTTCATCCACATACGATCCTAAGTAAGTAGATAAAAATAGTTTTTTGAAACAAGTGAGACGAATCAGACATATACCATCTACCGGAATACAATGATGGTAAGAGAGTGCTCATCAATACTTTGGTGTGGTCGGAGAATAATAGAGGGGATCGGAAAATTTTAGGTGAGAAAAAGGGATCTAATTTTGTAACAGTCCAAAGGAGGGGGGGTGTCTTATACAAGCACGAGTCCAGTAGGGTCTGTGTATTTTGGCCAATTTTGAGCATTAAAAACTGGAAATAAATTATTTCCACCCCTCGCGCGAATTTGTTCCAATTCTAATAATTACAATAATTATTTTGCTCCCCTTGGACATTTTGCCCGATGATTTCTATTACCGCCAGGCTGGTCAGCATTGGCGTAACTAGGGGGGGGAGGGGCAGGGGGCGTGATCCCAAGACTCCGCAGATCCCCCCCACCCCGTGTCACCCAGTGCGTCGAGGGTGTTGACGCGCTTACAAACCCAAACAACATGAACGATGCTTGCCCCTCATTTATTATGTTTTCCCCGCTTGCCCCCCCAATGAAAATGTCTAGTTACGCCACTGCTGGTCAGCATCTACCAGAATTACCACGTGAGTCATCCTTTTAGCATGGTATAAACATCTTCGATTTGGGATAAAATAGTGTAAAACTTGCAAATTTGAAAAGTAAACATCAACTTTCTCCTTGATTTTGAGCTAAAATTCGCGCCCAATTGTTCAAAATGACACCCGCCAGAATATTTAGCATCTTTGCCCACTGAAAACTGGCCGGCCACCGGTGTTACGCGTATAGTGTCTATACAACATTATTCTAGATAAACAGTGCTGGTATCTTCTATTTTTTTCTCAGGGAGATGTTACATTTTTAACATTTTTGACGGGCAAGGCCAGATTCGCAAGTGCCTCCGAACCCCCACCAAAATTTTTATGAACGCTCCTTAAGTCACTATCGTTCAGCACAAATCTGATGTTAACTTACTTTACCAAGGGCTGTGCGTGACGAATAATATCTAAATTCACGGATTTCCCTTGTCGGCCGTGTAATTGAATGATATTATTTAGAAATTTTAAAACGCAAAATCATAAATCAAACAAATATGTGTAATTATTATTATTATTATTATTATTATTATTATTATTATTATTATTATTATTATTATTATTATTATTATTATTCGATCACTTAGAGTGCAAATTGAACAGCGTACCAGTGGTCGACTGCAGCTGCGAATTACACTTCCGTGTTCCGAGTGTATAGTCGAGAAAAAACGCCGTATGGTATTAAAGTTATAGCTCTGTATGTAATGTGACCGACGTCTTCCCATTATTATTCCCGTCTTATTATTATTATTATTATTACAATATAAAACCGTTCAGGTTCATCATTGAGCCTCACTTAACTTTAATTGAAATACAGTAAATAAGTGTTTATTAAATAAAGCAAAAGCTTAATTATTTACTGGTCGAGTGTCGCCAAAACGGTTTTAAATGCGCCGTATTTGTTAGGTTCTGATCACTTAGCGTGCAAATTGAACAGGGGTCAACTCAGGGCCCCGTGGCTACTTTATTTGATGAGAAACTGCAAGAAGAGAAGAAGAAGAAGAAGAAGAAGGAGGAGGAGGAGGAGGCGGAGGAGGAGGAGGAGGCGGAGGAGAGGAAGACTAAAAATTGAGCATTAGCATGCAAACTAATTTCCGGATTTTGACACATACCTCCCCATTGATAGGGGTAGTTTTTGTTCAAATCAGTTCCAACACAATTAGAATAAGGGTTTGGCTGGCGGTTCTTCATCCACATACGATCCTAAGTAAGTAGATAAAAATAGTTTTTTGAAACAAGTGAGACGAATCAGACATATACCATCTACCGGAATACAATGATGGTAAGAGAGTGCTCATCAATACTTTGGTGGGGTCGGAGAATAATAGAGGGGATCGGAAAATTTTAGGTGAGAAAAAGGGATCTAATTTTGTAACAGTCCAAAGGAGGGGGGGGGTGTCTTATACAAGCACGAGTCCAGTAGGGTCTGTGTATTTTGGCCAATTTTGAGCATTAAAAACTGGAATTAAATTATTTCCACCCCTCGCGCGAATTTGTTCCAATTCTAATAATTACAATTTTGCTCCCCTTGGACATTTTGCCCGATGATTTCTATTACCGCCAGGCTGGTCAGCATTGGCGTAACTAGCGGGGGAGGGGCAGGGGGCGGGATCCCAAGACTCCGCAGACCCCCCCCCCCCCACCCCGTGTCACCCAGTGCGTCGAGGGTGTTGACGCGCTTACAAACCCAAACAACATGAACGATGCTTGCCCCTCATTTATTATGTTTTCCCCCGCTTGCCCCCCCCCCCCCTCAACGAAAATGTCTAGTTACGCCACTGCTGGTCAGCATCTACCAGAATTACCACGTGAGTCATCCTTTTAGCATGGTATAAACATCTTCGATTTGGGATAAAATAGTGTAAAACTTGCAAATTTGAAAAGTAAACATCAACTTTCTCCTTGATTTTGAGCTAAAATTCGCGCCCAATTGTTCAAAATGACACCCGCCAGAATATTTAGCATCTTTGCCCACTGAAAAACTGGCCGGCCACCGGTGTTACGCGTATAGTGTCTATACAACATTATTCTAGATAAACAGTGCTGGTATCTTCTATTTTTTCTCAGGGAGATGTTACATTTTAACATTTTTGACGGGCAAGGCCAGATTCGCAAGTGCCTCCGAACCCCCACCAAAATTTTTATGAACGCTCCTTAAGTCACTATCGTTCAGCACAAATCTGATGTTAACTTACTTTACCAAGGGCTGTGCGTGACGAATAATATCTAAATTCACGGATTTCCCTTGTCGGCCGTGCAATTGAATGATATTATTTAGAAATTTTAAAACGCAACATCATAAATCAAACAAATATGTGTATTATTATTATTATTATTATTATTATTATTATTATTATTATTATTATTATTATTCGATCACTTAGAGTGCAAATTGAACAGCGTACCAGTGGTCGACTGCAGCTGCGAATTACACTTCCGTGTTCCGAGTGTATAGTCGAGAAAAAACGCCGTATGGTATTAAAGTTATAGCTCTGTATGTAATGTGACCGACGTCTTCCCATTATTATTCCCGTCTTATTATTATTATTATTATTATTATTACAATATAAAACCGTTCAGGTTTATCATTGAGCCTCACTTAACTTTAATTGAAATACAGTAAATAAGTGTTTATTAAATAAAGCAAAAGCTTAATTATTTACTGGTCGAGTGTCGCCAAAACGGTTTTAAATGCGCCGTATTTGTTAGGTTCTGATCACTTAGCGTGCAAATTGAACAGGGGTCAACTCAGGGCCCCGTGGCTACTTTATTTGATGAGAAACTGCAAGAAGAGAAGAAGAAGAAGAAGAAGAAGGAGGAGGAGGAGGAGGCGGAGGAGGAGGAGGAGGCGGAGGAGAGGAAGACTAAAAATTGAGCATTAGCATGCAAACTAATTTCCGGATTTTGACACATACCTCCCCATTGATAGGGGTAGTTTTTGTTCAAATCAGTTCCAACACAATTAGAATAAGGGTTTGGCTGGCGGTTCTTCATCCACATACGATCCTAAGTAAGTAGATAAAAATAGTTTTTTGAAACAAGTGAGACGAATCAGACATATACCATCTACCGGAATACAATGATGGTAAGAGAGTGCTCATCAATACTTTGGTGGGGTCGGAGAATAATAGAGGGGATCGGAAAATTTTAGGTGAGAAAAAGGGATCTAATTTTGTAACAGTCCAAAGGAGGGGGGGGTGTCTTATACAAGCACGAGTCCAGTAGGGTCTGTGTATTTTGGCCAATTTTGAGCATTAAAAACTGGAATTAAATTATTTCCACCCCTCGCGCGAATTTGTTCCAATTCTAATAATTACAATTTTGCTCCCCTTGGACATTTTGCCCGATGATTTCTATTACCGCCAGGCTGGTCAGCATTGGCGTAACTAGCAGGGGAGGGGCAGGGGCGGGATCCCAAGACTCCGCAGACCCCCCACCCCGTGTCACCCAGTGCGTCGAGGGTGTTGACGCGCTTACAAACCCAAACAACATGAACGATGCTTGCCACCTCATTTAATATGTTTTCCCCCACTAGCCCCCCTCAACGAAAATGTCTAGTTACGCCACTGCTGGTCAGCATCTACCAGAATTACCACGTGAGTCATCCTTTTAGCATGGTATAAACATCTTCGATTTGGGATAAAATAGTGTAAAACTTGCAAATTTGAAAAGTAAACATCAACTTTCTCCTTGATTTTGAGCTAAAATTCGCGCCCAATTGTTCAAAATGACACCCGCCAGAATATTTAGCATCTTTGCCCACTGAAAAACTGGCCGGCCACCGGTGTTACGCGTATAGTGTCTATACAACATTATTCTAGATAAACAGTGCTGGTATCTTCTATTTTTTTCTCAGGGAGATGTTACATTTTTAACATTTTTGACGGGCAAGGCCAGATTCGCAAGTGCCTCCGAACCCCCACCAAAATTTTTATGAACGCTCCTTAAGTCACTATCGTTCAGCACAAATCTGATGTTAACTTACTTTACCAAGGGCTGTGCGTGACGAATAATATCTAAATTCACGGATTTCCCTTGTCGGCCGTGCAATTGAATGATATTATTTAGAAATTTTAAAACGCAAAATCATAAATCAAACAAATATGTGTAATTATTATTATTATTATTATTATTATTATTATTATTATTATTATTATTATTATTCGATCACTTAGAGTGCAAATTGAACAGCGTACCAGTGGTCGACTGCAGCTGCGAATTACACTTCCGTGTTCCGAGTGTATAGTCGAGAAAAAACGCCGTATGGTATTAAAGTTATAGCTCTGTATGTAATGTGACCGACGTCTTCCCATTATTATTCCCGTCTTATTATTATTATTATTATTATTATTACAATATAAAACCGTTCAGGTTTATCATTGAGCCTCACTTAACTTTAATTGAAATACAGTAAATAAGTGTTTATTAAATAAAGCAAAAGCTTAATTATTTACTGGTCGAGTGTCGCCATAACGGTTTTAAATGCGCCGTATTTGTTAGGTTCTGATCACTTAGCGTGCAAATTGAACAGGGGTCATTGCAGCTGCGAATTTAACTTCCTGTGTTCCGAGTGTACAGTCGAGGAAAATCGCCGTATGGGTGTGAGGTTGCATACTCTGTAATTATTTTCTTGTAAATAACCAGGGGTGTATGTTTAGAATTTGCCGAGAGCCAAGAGGGCATCTTGAGTAAATTGAATTATTGAGGTCAAATGTCACACAAGGGGATACAATTTTAAAATGCTTTTAAGAATCAAGTTATAACGTATCACATATTGTTCTTTGGGTCCTAAGGAGTGAAAAAAGTCAATGGTCAAATATCTCTAGAATGCCGAATAAATGATATATAGACGTACAGCCTGTCTAAAAAAATATTGTGAAAGTAAAAAGCGCCCTCTTTGGCAATTAGAAAATACTGTTGTGACATGATGCTTACATCAACGTCAAGGGCGCAGTCTTAGCTCTCAAATGCTGTTTGTTCTATTCAATTTGCTTGTTTAAATCTCGAGATAAGTTTAGTTAAACAACGGAAGGGTAAAATCACAATTGTGCCACTTTTCATGCTTTTACTGCAATGATAGCTGATGTTGTTGCGTCTAATACACCTCCCCCTTCGCAGTAGCGTAGCCAGCGGGGGGGGGGGATAAAGTACCCCACCCCTAACAAAATATTAAAGAAAAAGTGCCCCTCTGACATTGTCTGACAAAAAAATAAAAGAGAAAATCAGGAGGGCAAATGAAAAGAAAAAAGGGCAATTCAGCCCAATCATGGGTCAAAATAGTGTAAAATACAAAATTTGTGTAATTGTAAAGATTTTAATCTTTACAATTACACAAATTTTAAAGCACTTTCCATCCTGATAATGGACGAAAATAGTATAAAATACCCATTTTCTATGCGCTTCACGCGCACATCGTCCCAATAAAGCCTTTTTTTAAAGCTCAAAAGACATACGGTCTCTATGTATTTGTATGATGCAACTGTAATTTTCGTCGGTGGCCCCGAAATTATATTTTGCTCCCCCCCGACCAAAAAAGCTGGATACGACCCTGCCCCTTCGGGGTTCGCGCATTAGACGCACAAACATCAGCACGCGTGCATTATTTTGTCTAATTTCTCTCCCAACAAGTAATTAGGGGTTCATTCATTTATTTTCATGACTAAACGGTTGTTTATGCCCACGGGACCGCTCCGTTCATACATACTACAGGGTGTCTCAATAAAAATAGGCCCTATGGAAAGTGGTGAATAACTTAAAATATCGGCAGTAAAATAAAACTTTTCTTAAAGATTCATGATGTGTCTGCTTAACAGTGGTGCAAAAATGATCCAAATCCGTTCACGCGTCACTGAGATAATTAAGTTTGTACAAATAGACACATTTTTGGACCATTCCAATGGGGTAATACACAGTAACAATAATGTATAGTTTATTATAAAAGAAATAAAAGGAAACGCCAAGTGTTGCTGAATAGGAGTTGAAAATCAATCAATCAATCTCCCGAATAATGATTTTCACACTTTTCTCTTTGGGTTAAGGGCTCGGATAGCAACGTTTGCATAGCATTTTTTGTGGGTCCTGTGTGAGAGCACATCAGACATATCAAATTGCATTCTGAATACGAGGAAAGTCCTTCAGATATCAATGTTGTTGGTTTTTTTTAATTCGCGGTATAACACACATTAAATGGCAAATTATTAAAATTTAATATTTTTTGTATTTTTGATATTTAACCATGCTCGAAGTTAACTTCACAGATCTAATGATATGTACTTGTTGTATGTAGCTGGGATGAAAATCTGACCTTCAATTGAATATGTAAACTTTCATATTGAAGATATCGATTTTTCCCCCAAAAGACCCAATTTGTTCCTGTTTTGTAATTTGGGAAAAAATTCTTTATCTTCAATATGAAAGGTACAAATTTTCAGATGATAGACGGCTTTTCGTCGTACATATCATTAAATTTATACAATTTACTTCGAGGGCTGGTAAATTTTAAAAATATCAATTATTAATTATTTGCCATAAAATGGTATTAAATCAAGAATTTTAAACACTATTTTATATCAGAAGAACATTCCTCGTTTTCGAAATGCAATTCGATATGTCTGATGTGCTCTCAGGTCCCACAAAAAATTCGTGAAGATGTCGCTCTTTATACTTTTGTCAACCAACAGTAGGACTGAACTTTATATTGAAGTGGCTGAAATATGTGATTCAAGAAAAATAGGTTCCCTCAAATTGAAATGTCCAGCTGATAGTAACAGAAACGAGGCATAGTTGCTGATCAATTATCTACTACCTAGCAACACTGGAAGTTACGGTTTGACACTTTTTCAAACTATTACGATTTGGTAGTTCACATCATATTGCAAATGGTAATGAGCTTTGTAAAAAATCGCATTGATATTACAGATAGACTTTCGTAGGTCCTGTGGTTCTCGAGTTATTTTGTAAAGAGGGATGAAACAACATTACTTTTGTAAAACGTACATTAACAACAATAAGTCAAGCAAGGTTTCAAAGTATGAAGTTTCGCAAAACATCAAGGTGTTATTTTTCAATAATATATTATTGATTTAGTAATGAAAATCGATCTTTTTGGCAGCTTCGACAAACAATACTTTATAATCAACCATTAACTTCATTAATTTCTTCCATTCTAAACTACAATGCAGCACATTATTGTTAATGTGTATTGTCCCATTGGAAAGGTCCAAAATTAGTCTATTTGTAGTTTCCCAATTATCTCAGTGACGAGTGAACGGATTTTGATAATTTATGCACCAATCTATAGAAAACACTTCATGGATTTTGAATCTGCAAAAAAGTTTTACTGCTGATATTTTAAGTTATGTCCCCCTATCCACAGGGCCTATTTTTATTGAGACACCCTATAGAACATTTTGTGATTCTTATTTCATCAAAATAATAACAACAAATTACAAGTTACATTATCAAAAAACGTGATTTTCCTTCATTTCCCCACCCGGCGATCTAAGATCCGGGACACCGGCTCTCGATCAATCACGCACTGTTACATAGCGTGTATGTATGAATATGCGTTCATTAACCTCTAAGTGTGCAATTGTTTGTCTTTAACATGCCTTGAGTGACAAAGAGAACAGTATACCATGATAAAATCATTGACATGTACATGTAGGCCTATTTAATTTTACAGCAGAATGTGAAATATTTATTTATCTTTTAATCTGTTTTAAGTGGAAAAAGATAATTATTATACATGTATCTTCATCTTCATAAAACAGTAAAAACATTGATGCATTCTTTTGATGTCACGAAGGAACTGATTTTACCCTTTCGTTGTTAACTAAACATATCTCGAGATTAAAACAAGCAAATTGAACATAACAAACGGCATATGAGAGCTAAGACTACGCCCTTGACATAAAGCATCATGTCATAACGGTATTTTCTAATTGCCAAAGAGGGCACTTTTCACTTGCACAATTGTTTTTGAGACAGGCTGTATATATGTCAAAATAGGTCAAAGGGTAAAAACAAAATTGTATGTGGGTAAAATTTTAAAAATGCTCCAATTGCAATGGAAATGGTTTCAAAATTTTAGTAGCCTTTGGTGTGTTATTTTAAATTTTATTGAGGCATATTTGTTTCTTTTTATAGGCATTTATCTTTCAATTGTAATTGAAATAATATTTGTATTGGGCCCGGTGTTGACTTGACATAGTATTTATAATGATTTACCCCTCGACAGAGCTAATAAAACTTGTAAACTCACATTGATCCACGAGTAAGCATAACCATCTACGTTGAGGGATGGTACAATAAACCAGTCATAGTTGTCTACCATGGTCTTCACCGTGGCATCAGTGCTGTAAGTTGTTGCCAGCTGCAATATATAAAAAATACACATGATAACATTTTTTCAACAGCAAAAATATTATTTCAATAAAATGGCACAGAAACGCGATTAATTAAGGGGCATTCATTTAGAGAATACTGTAGTGTCTTTGGGTGAGAGATGAACCTTTGTACCTAAATTATGAGTCATTGGAGTAGAACATAAACTGTTTGTTGGAGAGTCAAAAAACAGTCAAAAGAGTATTGGATAGCTTGTTGTGAATGGCTTCGAACAGCGTTGTTATTAAAAACGAGCCTTAGCCTCAAAGGATATTTTATATCAAGAAGACATTTGAAAGTTTAAATCTTGGTGAAGTCTACAAGCCAATCTTTCGAGTAACATTGTGTAACATTGCATTAAAGTTATAGCTCTGTATGTAATGTGACCGACGTCTTCCCATTTATGAGATTTATCCAATTTTGGCACAATATCTTTCCAAATATGGGATACCAGTAAAGATCTCTGGGGATACACATAGCATTAATATTTAATAGTATAAAAAGATACCCCATCTTTTGCATGCTGGGATTGGGATGGGGTAGATGTGGGATGTAAAGGTGGGACGGATTTCCTTCTCACTCCTTAATTGCAACATTTCTGGCGCTTCACGTGCACTGGCCACAAAATGCTCTTCTCTTGCTTTTAAAGCTTCCGCCGTCCATTGGCAGATTTAAAGCCATATTGTAACATTTCCATAAATAATATATCAGTAATTCTTTTCCATAAAATGTTAGCTTTTACTTTCAGATATGTCCCCTTTTAATTTTGAGCTGAACAACTGAGGAAAAGCAGAGAAAATTGGAATTAAATACCAGCGCCGATGTCACCAATAAGGATCACTCCTTCGGTCGTGCTACGGCACGGTCCTTTCATGTCTCGCACTGTACGTGCTGTGTTATGAATATCACGCACGCGTCTGGCAGCAAGTTTTGGCCTTATTTATTTATTTATTTATTTATTTATTTATTTATTTATTTATTTATTTATTTATATATTTATTTATTTATTCTACAAGGAACTTTTGAAGTGTATCCGCCCCTCCTCGGTCCAAGCGACACAGCCCTGACTAGCTTACCGGGTTTGGCCATATAGAGATCTTATCCCGTGCACGGATACCACCTCGAATCAAGGGAGTCAAGTTGATTGTGGGTGGCACAAGTTTAGTGAAATATGACTGCGAAGTAGGCCTCTCCTCGCGCTTGCGCTACACGTGGGGGGGGGGTATCTGAGGGATGGGCAGGGAAAGAAAACAACATTACCCAGTGAACATTATTTAGGCCCGATCTTGCTGGGACATGTGCGCGCGTAGCGAGCGAAAATTTCAGTTATAATATTTGGAGAAAAAGTTGCCCGGGAAAGTTGATACACATTGGGTTCATCAATTTGCATTTTACACTATTTTATACCCAAATTAAGGTGTTTACCAAATGTGTACATATTTAAACTTTGAATTATGTTGGGGGGGAAGAAAGAACTTTAAGAAGGAACTGATTTAATATTTTAGTCGGCTTCCTAACGTGTATCCGCGTCTTGTTCACTTTCTTCAATCCTTCTACTTCCAGAGACAACTGTACGTATTGTTCACACAAAACCTGTTATAAACTACGCAAAAAATGTTTCTTTATGGTTAGGAAATTTACCCACTTTTAAAATCTAGCGACTAATTTTGTATGTTTGCTAAATAATCGCATGCGGGAGATTGTCCTGCGCATTTTGATACCTCAATCACTACCCTACGACACTCCTGAGAAAAGATATGAATGTTTAAGTAACACGAGGTCGAAAATGAAAATGGCAAAGAAGCCTATTCAATGGTTTTAGAGCTGATTCACTGATCCAAGACCGTTTCATTATTCCCGCCTTTTCAATTTTAATTTAAAGCATTTTAATTGATGTATGTTGGATAATCCTTTGCATATTGTGCAGATGAATGATCAAAGACAAAGGTGAGTGGGTACTAAGACATTTACGTTTTGAGAGATGGATTTGGAAAAGGGATTCAAAACAGGTCATGATTACAGCTGCATTGGGCTATTCCAGAAAATAGGTGCACACCCCTTATAGAGGAGTAAATTTTCAATCAAAGAAATGTCTGGATTTCCAAGTTTGCTTTCTGAAAACGACGGGATTTCCAGTTGCCAATGTTACTGGAAAAAGCTTGGAAATCCAATGAGCTCTCATATTGAGGATTTCTGATTTTAAACTATTTTTCTGCCAGATTTTTTTGCCTTTGGGCACTTTAAAAGTCTGGATTTCCAACAGTCACGACTGGACAAAAAGTCCGGATATCCGAACTCCTCTATAGGGGGTGTGCATTTATTTTCTGGAATGGAAGCAGAAGGAATTGAGACACTTGAGTGGCCCTCCAGAAGCCCTGATCTTAACCCCTTGGTGAACCTTTGGGATCAGCACAAGAGACGAGTCAACAAGAAGATAAAGGCAGATACAACTCTGGTGGGATTGTGTCGCATTGTTATCAACGAGTGGAACGGGTAACATTCGACGCCTCATTAGGAGCATGGCTCCTGGAAGGGAAGCCAACGGTGAACACACAAAGTATTGAAAGACTGGTAAAGAAAGAGATTAATCTCAAGTGAAGTTGGAAGCGGCAGTATGAATATGATGCCTGAAATGTGCTAAGCAATTAAACAAAAAATGTTATCTGCATGTTTGTTGTTTTTTGTGTTCTTTTATGCTGAAACTGCTGAATAGGCCTTTTTGCAATCTTCATTTTTCGACCTCGTGTTACTTAAACATTCATATCTTTTCTCAGGAGTGACGTAGAGTAGTGATTGAGGTGTCAAAATGCGCAGGACAATCATCCGCATGCGATTATTTAGCAAACGTACAAAATTAGTCGCTAGATTTTAATAGTGGGTAAATTACATAGCCATATAGAAACTTTTTTTGCGTAGTGTACTATTTTAGCCAGCAATCAATGTGAATTTGAATGTATAGAGCTAAATTTACAATTTCGTACTATTTTAACCAAAAAATAAAGGTATAATACCGAATATTGGATGTATTGTTACAATAAGCCTACTTAGACCAAGGAAGTATTTGCCGAAAGTGGGGGACATTAGAAATTGCCCCTCCCATCCCAAAATGTGGAGACATGGGGACATGAAACCCCTGCCCCCTGTCGGGTTGACGCCCATGCCTCGTATGTAAATTATGCGTTTACTTCGGCCCCAACTAGCTTACCTGATTGGCCATATACATAGTTGCTGGACAGATGCAATTATGTGGCCAGTGGATGGGTACCGCCTTGTATATGAATTACGCGTTTACTTCGGCCCTGACTAGCTTACCTGATTGGCCATATACATCATAGTTGCTGGAGAGATCCACTCACGTGCATGGATACCACCTTGTATATAAATTACGCGTTTACTACCTCCGGAGCTGATCTGCAAATTTATATAATAAAAAGAAAAAATATTATCTTGTTTATTATATAGAATACTAACGGTTAACTTTATACTCGTTCTGTACCATATCGTCGTCTGAGACATTCAAAGATGAATGGAAAAGAGGTCATAAGTCCATAGTAAATATGTGTCATATCCAGGGGAAGGTTGTGGCTCACCTCCACTGGTTTACAAGAAAAGCCCTCGTTCAGCCAGCCCACACCCAGCCTCCGGGCTTGAAGGGTTTGGGGTTTTGGGTTGAGGTTCAAATAATGGCTCTGTCAGGGCTAGGAAACAAAATGACACATGGGTGAAATGGAAGAGAACAAAATAATTATGGCAATGAAACCTAACACAAACTTAAATAGTTGTTGTACATGTTACACTGTTACACATCGCTAGTCATAACGTGTAGTTTCCTATACCATGAGTTCGCTAGTCATAAACAAACAAAGGGTTCGCTAGTCATAAAAAGGTTCATTAGTCATAAGGCCAGCTAGTCATAATAGAAAAAAAGGTTCGCGACTCATAATTTACAAAAAGGACCCCTAGTCATAATAGAAAAAAAAGGCTCGCTAGTCATAATAGAAAAAGAGGACCACTAGTCATAATAGAAAAAAGGTTCGCTAGTCATAATTTTAAAAGAGGACCGCTACTCATAATGCTAAAAGAGGTTCCCTAGTCATAATAAAAAAGACCGCTAGTCATAATAAAAAAAACGGTCGCTAGTCATAATTAAAGAAAAAGGTTCGCTAAGCATAATAAAAAAAGTTCGCTAATCATAATTTAAAAAAAGGGCCGCTAGTCATAATAAAAAAAGACCGTTACCATAATACAATAAGGTTCGTTAGTCATGATAAAAAAAAGAACCGCTAGTCATGAAAGAGAAAGGGGTCCGCTAAGCCAGAGAATTAGAACTAGAGCTATTTGATTATCTCTGCATGACCTTTGGCCTCAACTATTAATGCAAATCTTATTATTCTCAATTAGGTGGCTTTTTTATTACGACGGAAGAATCGCAATGATTAACAGAACTACGCGCCCAAGAGTCATGGATAGCAGACGCTGGCTTCGGACCTCATTTGACTTTTAATCTTGGGTGACCTCAGCTTGACTATTTTGCTTTGCGCCACCCAGCAAACACAAAACGCTTTAAAAATGTTTTAAACAGGTTATATTTTGGATTTTGGTTTTTGGTTTTAGTAAAAACAATTTAATAACATTTAATGTCGGGTTATACAAAGGTCATGAAAATTTTTTCAAATATTTTGTATGAAAACACACTACAACAATATTTTTTTAATGATTTAAAAAAGTTATTGTAAAATATTTTTTGCAAACATTTTTGGCCAAATATTTTGTCAACACTTGAATAACATAGAATATTTGCAGTTATCAAAAAATATTTTGGAATGTTATGAAAACGTTTTATACCCTTTATATACCCTTTATATAACCCGACATTTAAACGTTTTCTGGTCACCTTTTTCGGGGTCATCCGAGGTCACCCAAGGGTCATCTGAGGTCAAATTGCTCAAAACTGTCGTATGGGCATGAAACTTGGTGGGTACAGTCAGCATTTAGATCAAAAATTTTTGAAGGTCATTTCGGGGTCATCCGAGGTCACACAGGGGTCATCTGAGGTCAAATTACTAAAAGCTGTCGCATGAAACTCGGTTGGTACAGTCAATATGTAGAATCAAAATTTAGAAGGTCATTTCGGAGTCAACCGGGGTCATCTGAGGTCAGATTACTAAAAACTGTTGTATGGGCATGAAACTTGGTGGGTATAGTCAACATTTAAAGTCAAATTTTTGTAAGGTCATTTTTTGGTCATCCGAGGTCACCCAGGGGTCATCTGAGGTCAAATTACTAAAAGCTGTTGTATGGGCATGAAACTTGGTTGGTACAGTCAATATGTAGAGTCAATATTTGAAAGGTCATTTCGGAGTCAACCGAGGTCATACAGGGGTCATCTGAGGTCAGATTACTAAAAAATGTTGTATGGACATGAAACTTGGTGGGTATAGTCAACATTTAAAGTCAAATTTTGGAAGGTCATTTTTGGGTCATCCGAGGTCACCCATGGGTCATCTGAGGTGAAATTACTATAAACTAACGTATGGGCATGAAACTTGGTAAAGTCAACATTTAGAGTCAAATTTCTAAAAGGTCATTTCAGGGTCATCTGAGGCCACCAAGGGGTCACCTGAGGTCAAATTACTAAAAACTGTTGTATGCGCATGAAACTTGGTGGGTACAGTCAACATTTAGAGTCAAATATTTAGAAGGTCATATTGAGATTCATCCAGGGGTCATCTGAGGTCTGAATTACTAAAATTGGTTGTATGGGCATGAAACTTAGGTACAGTCAACATTTGGAGCCAAATTTTTGGAAGGGCATTTCAAGGTCATCCGAGGTAACCCAGGGGTTATCTGAGGTCAAATTATTAAAAACGGTCGTATGGGCATGAAACTTAAGTACAGTAAACATTTCAAGCCAAATTTTTCAAGGTTATCCGAGGTCATCCAGGGGTCATATGAGGTCAGAGAGAATGGGGGTGAAGGGGTAGCAGAAACTAATCAGGATACGTAAGAAAAAAGAAGCTAAAATAAGATCAGGAAATATAAATTAAAAAGGTATTAAACTGAGAACGGAATTAAATAAATAACATGGAAACGGGAAATCACAAGCTAAGCAGCAAATAAAAAGAAGTCAAAAGGGAAATGTAAGAAAGGACAGATTTAGAAAATAACGGGAATGGGATTAAATATATATAAAAAAACATCGCAATGGAAAATCGCAAGCTTAGCAGCAAACATTTAAAAAAATAATGGAACAAAATCGGTCCATGTAGAAGAAACTAAAAAGAAAGAAGCTAAAAAGGAAATGTAGGCCTAAGGAGGGTAAGGTTCAGATAAAGCGCGGGTATCCCGCTATCATAATACTAATCACAGTGTGTCCGTCTGTTCGTCCGTCCGCGCGCTACGCGTACGCGTGGAGCGTTATCGCGTGCATAAAGAAGAGATAAAAGAAGAAGCATAATACTAATCACAGAGTGTCCGTCCGTCCGTCTGTCCGCGCGCTATCGCGTACGCGTGGAGCGTTATCGCGTGCATAAAGAAGAAGAAGAAAAAGATTTTTAGAAGAAGGGATAATGCGTGCACATGAGAAGAGAAGAGAAGAGAAGAGAAGAGAAGAGAAGAGAAGAGAGAAGAAGAGAAGAGAAGAGAAGAGAAGAGAGAGAAGAAGAGAAGAAGAGAAGAGAAGAGAAGAGAAGAGAAGGAAGATATACCCCATGGCGACGTCCCGTCTCAATCTCGCTCTCTAGTTCTTACATTTTACTTTTTTGTTATTTTTTCTTCCTTTTTTATTATGACTAGTGGTCCTTTTTTTATTATGACTAGTGGTCCTAAATTTATATTATGACTAACGAACGTGTTTCTCTATTATGACTGGCGGTCCTTTTGTTATATTATGACTAGCGGCGATGTATTTTTTTATTATGACTAGCGAACCCGTTTTTCTATTATGACTAGCGGTCCTCTTTTTTTTATTATGACTATCAAGCCTTTTTATATTATGATTATCGGTCCTTTTTTTGGTATTATGACTAGCGAACCCTTTTCTCTATTATGACTAGCGGTCCTTTTTTATATCATGATTTTTGACCCTTATGACTAAAGAACCTTTTTTATATTATGATTAGCGAACCTTATGATTAACGACCCTTGTGACTAGCGAACCTTATGACTCATGAACCTAGCGGGTGTTCACCTGTATAATAGTAGGCCTATAATATGCCTTCAGATTTTCAATAATCTGCTCATAAGCTCCAAAGTTCTTTAACATGTCCAATACCATCTCTATATAAACCTATTTTTGGCGATTGGAAACTATCATCATATATAAGAGATGAACTAGTTAGCGTCATATATCAAAAAGTATAAAAGCTATGATTTTAGTACTTGCTCTATGTTTCAATTACTTATTCTTTTCAAAATATCTGAATTTTTAACCCGGTACAAGCTTTAATAACGGGGGACCATACATTTGTATGAGAAAGGAAATCTACATCTTATTTAAACTCCCGTGTTAATCCAATGCACATTTTGCTTCACCGGGCCGCCCTGACTTGGTCGCATTTGGAAGATGGGTGCCAGGAAACCGTAATAGCTACAAATTTAGTACTTTCTGTCAATCAAGTATGGTTTATTCTCTACATGTCAATCTTTAAATTATTAGCATAGTCCTTGTAATAACGGAGGACCGCCTTGATAAGTAAATGATAGCAAACCAGTGAAAAATACCCCAAAACTCGGTCAGTGGAGCTCCGCCCGTACATGTCAATAGCATCATTATCGATTGGATTAGTCGACCGTAGCGGATAATTCGATCGCTCATTGGATTAATATTATCACGTGGTAAGATTTTGCATTGGACAATCGATTACTCTAATGGTTTAGTACTGCATATTTCGGTCTAATCTTCACTAAGCGGGTTTATGGCTGAAAAGGTCACGGTGAATTTGCCGTGGACAAAACTGCACTATGTACCAAATGCAAAACAAACCGTGATGGCTGACCTCGATATTTAATTGATACAGGTGTATAAGGCTGAGTTTCACAGTAAGGTTGCGACAACAAAATAAAAATGGTGTCTAGATGGATTTGTGGATCCAAATTAGGGACTCATGGGGACAATACGGCTTTTGCATACATTATCAGAAAGTAATCCCAGGCGGAGCCTCGTCCCTAATGTAGAGGGTACATTTTGATGGCCAGATATTGATGATAACTATAGTTTCATAAAAGTACATCTCGTGTATTTTATGAACATTGAATACCATACTCTATTCTATTCGGATTCGGCGTCGGGAGCATTCTTGGGCGTGATGAAAATAAATTCGTCATGATGAAATGGGATGATTATTCAGGTATGAGTATGCCCTCCCAGACACATGGAAAGATTTTACAACGTACCTTAACTGCTTTGATTGGTCGACCTTCATACGAATTCCCGATGTTAACTTCAGTGACCAAAGGCTGCTCGTTAGCAAAATCTGTAACCCATTGACTGATCTGTGTATAATTAAGTATAAATTGAAAAAATAATGATTTATTAGAAACGTTTATTATATAACTTCATAACATACACAAAAACGAATTACACACAGACAGGGAACACATCCTCGTATTTTTCCCGATCTCCCATATGAATTTGGCTAAGTTTAAGGCCAGTTGGTCAAAGTTTAAACTCACCAAGTTTAAGCCCAATCGGACCAAGTTTAAAATTTTGACCTTTGACCTTCGACCTCCGATTTCATCCGAATGTAGCTTAGAACACTCCTCGTATTTTTCTTGATCTCCCGTGTAAATTTGGCGATATCCGGATCAAAACTGACGGAGCCTTTTGCACACACACACCCCCACATACATACAGCATTATCCAACATCTAGCTGGGATGAAAAGTCGTCCATCAAATTAAAAAAATTACCTTTCGTATTGAAGATATACATTTTTCCACCCAGAAGTCGTTTGGGGAAAGCTACATACACTTTAAGTGCATATCATCAGATTTATAAAGTTTACTTCGAGGACTGTTAAATGTCAAAAATAACATCTTTTGATAATTTGTCTTATATCACTATTCAAATATTACAATTATTTTATATGAGAAGGTAATCAACCCAACAAAATGCAAGATCATATCTGACGATCCAAGAGATATCATGCTGAACCAAATGCCCATTGACAAAGTAAATAACTTCGTCTTTCTGGGTAGTAGTGTACCCTCA
Organism: Amphiura filiformis; assembly: GCF_039555335.1. NCBI lineage: Eukaryota > Metazoa > Echinodermata > Ophiuroidea > Amphilepidida > Amphiuridae > Amphiura > Amphiura filiformis. The sequence goes on along the minus strand of NW_027305490.1, from coordinate 1,237,464 downwards.
GTAGAAGAGGATATTAAACGTCGCACAAAGTTGGCAGCCTGGGCATTTGGTAGATTGAAAAATACCATCTGGTCTAACCATGACATCACCAGATCGCTAAAAGTAAGGATCTACCAGTCGCTCATCCTCCCTATTGCCACCTATGGGTCAGAATCCTGGGCGTTACGTGAATCCGATCGACACAGACTGGATGTTTTTGAAATGCGCTACCTTAGGGCAATGCTTGGAGTTTCCCTATTTGACAAAATTCCATCAGACAGAGTCTCAACATCACTAGCTCCATCAACGATGATATCTGCCGGAGACGTTTGAAATGAGCTGGGCATATCTTCAGGATTCCATTTGAATACCAGGACGGGTTGGGAACAGTCTACTCTTTTCGAAACTGTCTTTGAGATATATACATGAACATAGCTCTCTGTACATGGGACCGACGGTTTAATGCCCCCTCCTTTCATGATTCATTTACCCAATTCTAAATGAACCATGGGGAGAGCGGAAGTGTGAATTTAATCTACAGATGTCGCCAATTAATTTCAGTCATTTTCCCCCAATATCCCAGCAAATCTCCACCACCGGGAATTGAACCCGGGACCTCATGCACTAAAGGCAAGTACCCTAACCATTAGGCTACGCTCTCCCTTGGTTGTTGTGTAATCAGCAGAGAGATTAAATGCGAACTTCTTTGATGTATTTATATCGTTTATATATAATATAAATAATAGGTGTCCAAAAATTTACCCTTGTTGGTACACCTCAACTTATATTTTAAAACCTAACATTTTCATTTACAATTTTTCCAAATTTTGACGTACTATCATCGTAAGAACAACTTGTTGGTGATTCTTGGTAGGTTTCATATAAAATGTCAATCCTTTTATTGAAAGTATAAGTACACGTCTGGTTCACAAATGTTTGGTTAACGGTATTTTATGTTTTATAAAATAAAATTTAATTGACTTGTCATTATTTTAATTACCTGCAGCTCCATGAAAGTACACACCAGGCTCACTAATGGCATTAAGTTTGTAGTATTATGATTAAACAATGTTAATCAGAATACAAAAACGAATACAAACTCTGCAAAAATGCATAAAATGCACACAGGTGCCTAAAATTGCACGCAATTTATTTCTGTAAAATGTAATGATAATAAAAAAACGTTTTGACAATTCGATGAAAGTACAGAGCTAGTTAATCATGAAAATGAAAAACGCATACAAATCTCTGTATTAAATGTTGCATGAAAGGTACGCGTGTCCCTACCATCTCTTAAAATGTCGCAAAATGACGTAAAATTATCAAAATGTGATAATATTTCTGCAGTTTAAGTGAGGCAAAGGTGCATAATTAAGTTGCCGGCAAATTGTATAAAAAAGTTGCATACAAATTTAATTTCAAAAGATTAAACACACTGTTTATGAACTAAATGTCTATATGGTGCAAAACTTTAAAATCTAAGGTGTTTTAGCCCATAAGCAGATTGTTTATTTTCTACAAGTAATACAGACTTGACATTTAATATGGAATATTTTTTCGCAAAAATCCAAGACTAGTCTGGTAGAGGTCTGCATAAACGGCATGGGCTAAATATTGATTGGGGTGTGTCGGGAGATGATGTAAAATAATTGTTTGACAGAAAATGTGCTTTCCATTAGTTTACATTCTAACGCTCATAATGGAGTGAATTAGTCTAAAATGACGGATTTAAGGCGACTGAATTTGCTTTTTGTGGGGGTAAAATTTCTGAATTTGAGCAACATTATTCTGATATTATCAAATTCATTGAGGTTTGAGGCGATTTTACTAAACCTAAATACCACTAAGTGTTCGTCAGAACTCAAATGCACCTGTGATCTACCAGTTTTGAGAGCTTTAAAAAATATGGCTCTTAAAAGTGGTATGCACTCAGAAAGTTTGAATGGTCCCCTGGGGCCAAATGTTATAAACTTACTGTACACAAAGAAACAGTGTGAGTTCATTGGACAACCATGAATCCACACAGTTGTTCTTATACCAATTGCAACATTTGACCCCAGGGGGCCATTCAAACTTTCTGAGTAAGTAAAGCCTTTAAGAAATATTACCTCAAACCCCTATAAATTTGATAATAACAGAGCCATGTTGCATACAGTCTGAAATTGTGTCCCCCACAAAGCTCAAATTCAGCCTCACTAACTCCGCCATTTTAGGCAAATTTGGTACATTATGAGCACCATTATGTAAACATATGGAAAGCACATTTTCTATCAAACAACTATTTTGCACCATCTGCCGACACTCCCGATTTAATATTTAGCCCGTGCGGTTTATGCAGACCCCTTCCAGACCAGTCTTGGAATTTTGCGAAAAATATTCCATATTAAATGTCAAGTCTGTATATATATGTACGTTTAAGGGTATACGATGTACTGTTGGTCGAAGCAGCAAAAAAATGTAGTTCACAGCATCTTGCGAATGGTAGTGAGCTTGAGCAAAAATTGTATTGCTCAATGCATAGCGAGCGTGTAGAAGAATTCAAATATCTAAGGTGTTTTAGTCCATAAGCAGATTGTTTATTTTCTACAAGCAATATACGTTTAAGGGTATACGATGTACTGTTGGTCGAAGCAGCAAAAAAAATGTAGTTCGCAGCATCTTGCGAATGGTAGTGAGCTTTAGCAAAAATTGCATTGCTCAATTCATAGCGAGCTTGTAGAAGAATTCAAATATCATAGATATACTTTTGTAGGTCCTGTGGTTCTTGAGTTATGTTGTAAAGAGGGCTGAAACAACAACACTTTTGTAAAACGTATATAACTCATTAACAACAATAAATTAAGCAGGTTTTCAAAGTATATAATTTGTAGAATGAACTTTTGCAAAACACCAAAGTGTTATTTTTCAATAATATATTGATTCAGATAATGAAATTCGATGTTTTTGGCTGCTTCGACCAACAATACCTCGTATACCCTTAATACCCAAATTTTCATTATCTAACTCAATATATTATTGAAAAATAACACTTTGCTGTTTTGCAAAAGTTCATTCTACAAATCATATACTTTGAAAACTTGCTTGACTTATCGTTGTTAATGAGTTAAGTGATGTTGTTTCAGCCCTCTTCACAACATAACTCAGGAACCGAAGGACCTACAAAAGTATATCTGTGATATTTAAATCGCTTCTACGAATTGATCAATTTCATTTTTGCCAAAGCTCACTACCATTCGCAAGATGCTGTGAACTACCAAATCGCAACAGTTTAAAATAATTGCTAACCTTGTGTGTTTAGGAGCGTTTTTGTGCTTAGTTTAACATTGAAAGTGTTTAATTTAGTATTAACCTCTATACCTTGACCGTGTAAACACCAAGAAGAGTTTAAACCAGCTGATTTCACATGCATATACCAAATAAAAAAGAAGATGAACAGGGCAATTCTGGTCAATTATCCCGTAGATGGAGTAAGCTAGACCGGTAAAGCTGGGTAATCCAGGTCCACTGCCCCTACGCACGTTGCGGATTTTCTCATCCAGAGACTTTCCTCCACGAGTGACCAAAACATTAGGCAGAAATGGCGTTGCCAGAGACATTGTGAGGCAATATTTGCTTGATTTTCCCCCGGCAAATGAATATGTGACGGATTACCACAAACTATAGGCCATGGTTAAAATTATAGGCTCAAGGTAATCTCAACACTATGACTATGCCCCGAGGCGTAATTCTTGTCATCTGTTTGGTTAAAAGCATCGATTTTGGAAAAGAAATTAATAGTTTCAATGCGAACGGCACAGATTACAATCTGCGATTTCCGCGTGATTATAGCGAGCGAAAACATTAACGCGTGCGTAATATCATTTTACGCTGGAAACAAACCACACGCAGAACTGTGCCCGCGCTTTTAACCAATCAGATGGCGGGAATCTTTAGATGAGGTATATAATACGATTTATTTAATTACAGAATTACAGAGGTATCGGAAATCTTGTCGACATATGAAAATACACAGAAAGACATGAAAGATATATTTATACTTGAAAGTCAAAACTTCGATTTTTGCAATGGTAGCTTCGATTTGGAGTGTAATTGAAGTGGGATAGCGAGTAAGTTGTGAAATAATGTAGATATATAGTTAGATGTCCAAACCAATGTTCCACAATCAAGATGGCGATAATGTAACAAGACAGTTTTTTGTCATGCATAATTCGCCAAAATGTTTCCCTAAAACAGGCTTCTAAAATTTAATAGGCAGACCTACTGCATTTGGTCCTGATAATTGACGACATTATTACTTCTTTCATCGGTTTGTAGCACAATACAAGAAAGGAGAAATTACACACTTGATTTGGCGTGATTTTATAGGGCCACACATTTGGAAAAAAACAGAACCGTTTTTTATGTACTTGGGCTAAATTGATATAATGGTTTGTTTTTTTGATGGATCACTAAATTATTTCTTATCATTGGTTAAAATGACGTCAGTCATTTTAACAACACTTTTTACTCCAAGACGTCTTTGATGTCTTTAATAGTTTTTTATTATGATAAAGTGAATCATCCCGGCCCTCTACACCTTCTCTACACTGTACACAAAAACAGGAAGTAACCTTAAGTTAACTCGCCAACATCTTGACCAGATGATGGGCGATATATTACCAATCACCATGATCTAGTGCTTTCAAATTCTATAGACATACTTTTAACATTTTCAGGATATCTTTTTAGAATGCATAAAACACTCACCTCATCACTAGTGTGGTAGACAGTATAATCAAATGCAGCCTTAGTAATGACACAGTCCGTGCATTTTTCATTATTAATGTTGGTTCGCACATCGTCCACAAAGATGGAGAAATCCAAACCACGGCGAGATAATTCCATCTTCACATCTTTAACAATATTTGGGCCAACCATAATGTCTACAGGTCCATTCACTTTGGTTGGTTCTTTCCAGAAATCTACCTATTATAAAAAGAAATAGCAATATTAGTTTGAACGGTAACGTATAAAATTGTAAGTAACTTCCAGAAAGTTGTTACCATCCAAACCATTTAAAAATAACAAGTTGTCACTGAAAGTAGAGGAAATAAAGCTATCAAAATCGAAATGAATATCTAAATAAGCCGGAAAAGTATTAAGAGTCAAGGTAAAAAATAGTTTGAAATTGTTCATCTTGCCACACTTATTAAAACAAGTATAGTTTGCACAGTTTACCGTGTTTCCTTGTTATAATAGGACAACTTTCAAATGCCAAAAATGGCGATTGATATAGTTTGTCATGTTCAAGTTAAGTATATTTTTTTTTCCATCAAGTCATACAAAATACAATAATAAGCATATAATGGAGGGATGGTCAAAAGAGAGCACAGCTCGAGAATATTTGGCCACCCTAGAACAATGAAAAATTGTGCAAAGAGACGAAGGACAAGTCAATCGAGACAAAGAAACAGACATGGTGAAAACAACGAGACAATGTATCTTGGTAACCAAATATAAGAGCCAATGCAAATTATTTGGTTTCAATCCTATACCTTGGAGTATAGTTATGGAGAGTTGATTATAGAATTTACTAAATAATAGACGACCTACGGTATCTTCGAGTAGATTGTACAAATCATGCACTCTTTGTAATTGTTCCACGTCCTGTGGCACCACACGTAACACTTGGTACCTGAAGAAATAAGGAAGTGGTATTATGATTATAATGAGTAGTACGAGGTTTTTGCAGTAATGAAAGAACTACCCACCCATATCCAATAAATAAATAAATAAATAAATAAATAAATAAATAAATAAATAAATAAATAAATAAATAAATAAATAAATAAATAAATAAATAAATAAATAAATAAATAAATAAATAAATTAATTAATTAATTAATTAATTAATTAATTAATTAATTAATGTCAACACTTTCATCTTGTAATCGCCGCATATTTGTGTCAATACAATAATATCCGATTTCCTTCAAATTTTAGATTTGTTATTCTATACTCAAAATGCTGAAATAATACTAGTTATAATTGTTGGGAAGTGTTTTTGTCCATTTTAAGCTGAAATAACAAGGTAAAGTGAAAGAAAGCCCATTGGTTATTTTGGCCATTTAACACGCAGCTATATGGGAAGACATATTTTGACATTTTGTCGTACTTTGCTTTCTTGACCTACAAACACAATAAAATGCTGGTTCCATTTAGCATGTTTAGGTGCAAGTTGGGACATGTGCAAACATTACAAATATTATGCCAAAAACATCAGGTTTGAAAAAATAAGATCGTACATTTAGTTTTAATGAGTCTGTCCTTATTGATAAATCTCTTTTGCGTAGGATTATTTAGGCCGAACGTATAGGTACGTTCTTTTCGTTTCATTTTTTTAAAGATCGACATGATAGACCGATTGAAAAGTATTTAAAGGTGCATGACCAGATTGTGATCCAATTATGTAACACATTATATTTTCTACCTCACAATGAGGCTAATCACCCGGGTCATCACTCAAGCATTCTTATTCCAAGTCATATGAAAAGGTTTGGCTACAAAACGATTCTCTTATAAATGCATCTACGCACAGTTTCCACCTCGAATTAACAAATTTAACAAGTCTATATTTGTACACTTTCTGAATATTGACTTACAATAAATTGATCAACTTTATAACCATGAAAACTATATGACTTACCCTGCATAGTTCTTGACCGCCGAGGCAGATGCCACAAACACAAGAAGAGCACAAAGCAACGTCATGATTACTGATAGCTAGTCGAATATAACCATGCAAATATATCATCAGATTGCAAATGAACAATCCTGTTGGCGCTCTGGAACCAATGCTTTATTTCTTGAATTTATACCGATTTGACACTGCTATCTTAGCGATGAATATTCATAACTTAGGGAGTCTTCAGAAATACTCTGGTGGGGGAGGGGTCATAAAATTTTAGGACCTATGAATAGCGGGGGGGGGGGTAAAAAGTTTTGGGTGTATGAACAGGGGGGTTAAACCAGAATACAAGTACATTTTTGATCCAGTGTTGAAAATTGTCTTGTCTCTAACTTAATTTTGAGGTTTGTGTCAGTTCTTTCTGGTCAGCTCTTTAAATCACTAAAAGCTGCAATATCTTTGCTCTTCTTTAGTGTTGACAATTTTTACAATAATGTTTCATGTAGTACAGATTATTAATTTATTATCACTGATATATACAACTAAATCATGTTGCATTACAATTATAGGCGGAGGAAGCTTGGAGAACCGGGGTACACCCCCCCCCCTATTTTTTTGCTATGGGGGACATAAAAATCCCGGGGAAAATCCTAATAGATGAAAAAATAAAGCAATAATTGCCATGTGCAACTTTTTTTAGCACAGCAACATGTTTTAGGCCCAAATAGGGTAAAATTGCACAATTTTGCGCTTCGCGATCACGCGAACTGGCCCATCAATTAGCAAAACACACCATTTCGGCAGTAGCATAGACAGGGGTGGAAGGGCCTCCTGACAAAAAATGAAAGAAAAAGGTGCCCCTCTGACAAAAAGTGAAAGAGAAAATCTGGAGGGCAAAGAAAAGGAGCAGGAGCCCCTTTTCCATCCAAATTCACCCCGATCATGGACCAAAATAGTGTAAAGTACAAAATGTTTGCACGCTGTGTCATAATAAAGGCATTTTCATCCCATCATGGGCGAAATACACAATTTGTGCACGCTTTTTGTCCAAATAAAGCCTTTTTTGGAAGCTTAAAATACGTACAGTCTCTCTAAAAAACAAAAGAGGTATATGTATTTGCAACTGCAATTTCTTTTTTCGTCTGTGCCCCCGAAATTGTATTCCCCCCCCCCCACACACACACCAAGAAAACTATTTTGGGCTAAAATAGTCTAAGATTTTTGCGCCCTTCGCCGCAACAAAAGGTCCCAGTAAAACCAGAACAAAATATACTCGTCCCCCGACCTCAACCCCCCCCCCCCCCAACGTAAATTTTAATGCTTCCGTCGCCACTAATTCCAATCATAAATGTATGGTTTAATTATACTGGGTTACATAAACATACTTGTGCTACTTTAAAACATTTCCTCAATTCCACATATTCTATATCAATGACATGGGTACAATTTCATTGCACATGAATACACATTTTAGTACATGTATCATTAATGTTTCCTTTGCCATTTGATGTACAATGGTATATTATGATGGGGGGGGGCAAAATAATTTTGAACCTATATGAGGGGGTCAAAAAGTTTTAGGTCCATTAAGAGGGGGGGTCAAAAAGTTTTGGGTTCGCGAAGAGGGGGGTTAAAAAATTTCGACATGAAAAAAAATCCAGCCCCCCCACCAAAGTATTTCTGAACACTCCCTTATCAGTGCTAGATGCTTGTATATGGAGATACTATAATTTGCCAATTGCCAGTGATGGAATTTTAGCATTAATCATTTAATAATTCAAATTTATATGTTGACACTGTAGAAGCTGTTACAGTATTTTAATATCAATATGCTTTATTTTGAAGTATTAAAAAGCAAATTCAGGAAAACAAAGGATGAAGATGAATTATGTTTTATGTATGAACTTTAACATAACTATAGTCTTCTTACATAATGTCTACATAATGTTTATGTATCAAAAATTTCTTGCAGATTAATTCGTTTAGCAAAAATATCATCAAATTTGAATTACGTTCTGGTGTACCAGAACGAAATTACAACAGTGGCCTATCGAGCAGTGTAATACACATAATCATGCATAACTCGCAAACGCAAAATCGGAATCAACTGAAATTTTGGGAATAAGCTAGGATGCTAGGATCACGAAATACTACACTGAGTGCAACTATCATAATCTATCAATATCGTAAGCATGCACGTGAATGCCCTGAAAAACGGCATGACATAGGGGCCTTGGATTTCCCCAGCAAACGATCCGTCACAATTTCTTGAGAAACGAAGTGCGAAAAGGAAGACATTTAAGAAACACCTCTAAAAGGCACTCTTTGACTTCCCAAGGAATTATCTCTAAAACAACCTCATAGAAAGATTAACCTTCAAGACACACTATATAAATTAAGGCGTTGAATTACACCTAGCATTTAAAATGGGTCCCTTTGTAAATGTCCCTCAAAAGTGTCCCAGCAAGAACTGTCTTTAAAAAGAACTCCACGAATTACGGTCTTGTTTCATAAGTTTGAATTGCTACTAATCATGCTAATCATGACCAATCCAAATTTCAGCACAAAACCAATTACATGCACAATTTCTTTTTAAGCCAGTAACGGGCGATCACAGCAATAAAATAAAGAACTGACATTGCGTCGATTTCTTAGAAAAGCACAAAAGGTGCATAAAGGGTCTATCCCTTGAAGTCATAATACTAACTAACTAACTAATTAACTAACTAACTAACTAACTAACTAACTAACTAACTAACTAACTAACTAACTAACTAACTAACTAACTAACTAACTAACTAACTAACTAACTAACTAACTAACTAACTAACTAACTAACTAACTAACTAACTAAATAACTAAATAACTAAATAACTAACTAAATAAATAAATAAATAAATAAATAAATAAAGCAGCATAAGAAACAAATATGACATAGCAAGGTTTCGAACACCCGACGATCAGAACAGCAACTAAGAAATCACAACGCCTTAGACCGCTCGGCTACCGAACCATACATGCTATTCCATATCAAAGTAATATATTTACCTCTAGCGTTGCGTAATATTGGCACATGCCCCTGACACATGCTTGAAGGTAAATATCCTACATAATAGAAAAGCACAAAAGGTGCATAAAGGGTCTATCCCTTGAAGTCATAATAATATAGACAGTGTACTTCGGTTATATCTATAAATGCGCTTTTATAAATGCGCACGTGACCCATGGGCACGACAGACTAAGACCAGCAAGCGTTACCAAATCCTCGTGCACTGACCACTATACAGAAAGGGATAGGAACTCTGTAGATAAATATCATCAAATTTAACTATTAATTGAATTGCAAAATTATTACACCTTTTGCAAATTTGGAAAGTATTTGGTGACGGAAAATAATATTCAACGACGGAAACGTTTACAATATAATCACAAAGTTGAACAAAATTTTGCTGCACAGCAGTCTCATGTTGTTCCGCCTTTGCATTCAAATATATAGAAAGACCACTCGCTATGTAGAAGGTCACTTCGAGACTTACTGTCTATAAGCTATATGGCAGCGCGGAGGTGTTCACGTGCGCATTTATAAAAGCGCATTTATATATATAACCGAAGTACACTGATAGAGGTCATTGACATGTAACCAATTCTTTGTATACCTTGATACAATCAACATTATACAAAGAAGTATATTATTAGGCGTTGACGCAATCATCAATGCGGGAAGTATAAAACCATATTCGCCACTCGTGCACTTTGTTTGAGTCTACGGCTGTCCCGAAAACAGCCTTGAACCCAGAGGTAAATTCAGAGGTAAATTTTGGGTTGTTACATTGAATTCAAAGTAATTATATCATGAAAAACCCCACCGAGATGACTACAATACTTATTCAGAGCCAATCTACATTATGTTATTGGCAAAGGCCGACGATCAAAGTAAAAGTATAAAAAGAGGAGGACCGAAAATCAACGTTAATTCGAGGTAAGCCTCAAAACGCATCGAAAACGCCAAAATGCAGTCGCAAAATTTATAATATTACTAAATCAACAAAACGAATTGTAACGTAGGTATGCAGAAAAGAGTTGTATTAGCAATAACAAAGTATGTGAAAAAAGATTTGTCTTTGGCATGTCGCCTTCTTGAAATATCACCAAAATATAAAATTTCGGAAAAAACGCCCCAAAATTTAAAACAAACATGAACCTTCCAAAATAAATGCACATTTGCACTTGGTGACCCGGTCATTACCTGGCGCTGTGACTTGGGATTTCTCGTCGCTTTCTCTCTCTAGTTACCAGTACTTTAAGTTTCCCCTTTACCCAGCCCTTAAGTCCATCATTGACGTTTAAAAGATTTCACCAGGTACTCTTTGCTGGGCATTAACCAATAATCCATAGGTCATATAAGGCAAGATTAGTGAGCAATACAATAAGATTCAATGAATATTTTGGCAAGAAGTGCTTAACTTTATTTAAGACACCTATATTTCTGGAACACACCTTTCTGATTTATCTGGAATTTCTATATCAAATTGTCATCAATTGTTATACCTAAATATTTTGCAATGGAAACATGAGTTAAAGACCCATTCAGTGTTTATAAAATTGTTTATAAATTGCTTAAAAGTGAAGGATACGTCATTCAAATTGTCATTTGGTTTTTTTGAAATAAAAATTTGGGCAAAATTGGGCAAAAACAGCAGCATTGACGAAGTTGAAGCCCATTCAAATACATGTAGCTAATTTAGATACTGTCAGTATCTAATGCAGATTCATGTAAATTCCTTATTTTTGTGTTAAATACACAGCTTTCGGCTGAACCACTAGCAGGCTATGTTAACATATTTATGACAATGACAAAAGTATGATTTTTACGATCATCCGGATGAGCAAATCACTGAATGGGCCTTTATTTACAATCGTCTAAGGGAATGTTAACATTTATTTGAGCGTGTTTTGTTCGAATGTTCGATATCCTTTTATTCAATACCACTAATTTTATATGACACAGGAAAAATAAGTAATTTCAAGCACGATTTGGCTATAAATGGGACTCTCCGAGCGCAAAGACATTATCAATTAAGAGTAGAAGATTGAATCCCCAAAGGGCCAAAATTTCAACATATGAGACTGTTCTTGTTTTAAACCACTGAGGTGTAAAATAGGGTAGAAATCGATGAATTTGAGGCAACTTTTTTATCAAAACTGTAAAGCTAGATCTAATGATTGGTACCACCAAACTGGTCGAGAAGGAGGAGCTGGAGCTGGAGATCCTGGGAGTCATGGTCGACAGCAAGCTGACCTGGACAAAACACATTTACTAACGTCTCATCCAAAGCAGTGTTATAATACGCCTCAATCTCCTGGATGAGTGCCAGCGCCATCACTCTAGGATTATTAGACTCTATCCAGAGGAAGGTCTTTCGAATCATAGGCATGGGCGAAGAGGAAGCAATTGCAATGCTGAACGTCACATCTCTCCATCAAAGAGGCCAAGTGGCTGAAGCAACGGTCCTCTACAAAATGCACGCCAGCTTGTGCCCATCCGATCTGAAAGCACTGCTACCAAAGCCATTTGTAGTCAGAAGAGCTACCGCTCCAGCTTGTCCATGCCTTGCCATCACAAAATGGAGATATCCGTAAGAGCAGATCACCGAGATTTTGTAGGAAAAAAGTGCGAAGAGGTGGGGAGAGCTGCTGGAACATACTCAAAGAAAGTATTTGCATTGTTGAAGGAAGACGCGGTTTTCAGTTAGATACGTTGTCATCAATGATTCAAATGGCACAATGATCACTGAAAGCACCAACATCAAGATTAGATGGACTGAATACTGCCCAAAAGACTGAGGCAGCTCCTAGAAATAAACTAACCATGGAAACAGAAGTAGCCCCAACCCTTGAAGAGTGACCAAATCAGAAACTGGAAATCACTAGGAATTTATGAGATTCATGCAGAATTGTGTGACAAGATATGGAAGATATGGAGGCAAATGGAATGGCCCAGCGACTGGGGCAAGGCAGTTTTTATTCGTCTTCTAAAGAAGGGAGACATAAATAAATGTATAAATCACCAAACCCCATATAGCCTCATTAGTCACGCCAGGGTGGTGCTTTGAAAATAGTCAATCGGAGGATGACAAAGAAGCTGGAGAGTGAGATTGCTATATATTGATTTGATATGTTATCTTCATATTGCATACATTTGAATAATGTTATCTTCATATTACATGCAAAAACATTTAAAAACTTAAAAACCGACACAGGTACCTAGTGTTATTTCAACCGAGAATGTCACTGTTTTGCAGTGAATCAAGGCCCGATAATGCCATTGACAATACATGGTACCATGCGTTCAACGCTGACATGTACAGAAGGCTGTGTGCTACCATTAATACTACAGTCCATTCATAAATATATCAAACTCACTCGATAGTATGAACCATAACGTATATTTGAGCCAAATTTGGACATCATTCGAGTTTTTTTCCTGTACCATTTTATGTACCATACAATATTCATAAATATTGGTCGGAAACCAAAGAGCTTTTAAATAGAAATAGAGTCGCAATAGATTATATAATCTTTTGTTCGTTTGATGCCGATTAGAAGTTGCGACAGGCTATTCATAAAAGTGGTACCATTGTTTCGAATAAAGGGGTTCCGCCATTAAATTGGTCACTGATCCGGCATCATATTAACGCTCTACACAACAGGCGAGTATCAATAATTGACCACACTACAGTCATGTGTAAGGGCAGTCATGTGTAAAGTGGTACCATTGTACTCACGTATCCCAAATGTGTGCTTGTGTGGGTCTGAAGTCTAGAAGGAGGCTTTAGCTGTCGATACAATCATCTTTACCACCCACCTGACGTTAGGCGTTTCATTTAAATAAATTGAATGCTCTTGCTAATCGATTACATGTTAGAATGTATAAAGGCTGCCATGTCCAGTCCATATATCTATATTACACTATAATGGTAATCGCTACACGTATACATGTAAGTATAAGTATAGGCCTATGACGGTTGTTTTTAAGAAATTTCCATTTAATTTTATTTAAGAAGGAGATTGGTATAGAAATAGTGGGGTACCCAAAGAGGGGAGGGGGTTGGGGAGGGGCAGATTCACCTCTGTGAGAAGTCTTGGGAGGGGAGGAAGAGGGGAGGAGGGGATATGGAGAATGAGAGACGGCTGGAGGAAGGGAGAAATAAAAAAGATATAATAAAGACAAGTAGATAAATAGAAATATAAGGAAAATGATGGGAATGAGAGAGGGAGGGTGAGAGGCGACAATGAGAGCGAGGGAGTGATAAAGTGTAGGCCAAGGAAAGAATAAGTACAGAGAAGGGAAAAGAAAGGAATGATGAATACATTTAATAATAATTATTAGGCCTATATAATAACTAAACACACAACAGCACTGGGCAGCCATTCGATGATGTCAATGCCTTTATTCGTTACGTAATTAAAACGCCCAGTCAGATGTATTTCACACCTACCAAACACAACTCACCCAATTTCGCAAACTGGACGTTGAATCAAGGGGGTGACACTAAATTCACGGTTGTTCTATTAGCCACGCAAAATCTATGAACAATTCAGCTGGTTTACTAGCTAGAAAGTGAGGCCAGTTATCGGTCCGTTATAGCTCGTTATGAATAATTCATGTACGACCCCTTGGATCATGTTAATTGAGTTTGGCAAATAACAACGTTGTTAGTTTTGCGAACTTTGCCTGTTCAATGAGAGTATAGCGCGCCCCCAATATATCTGGGCACAAACCAGGCGAAAACGACCCAGTTTAATGAAATGGCGGACGGGTATTCCCATCAGGCACCAGTGATATGTTTTTTCAAAGAAAGTCTACTAATTTTATATGAAATGACATTTTGCAATAGCAAAGTCAAAATTAGGACTTGCTGTCAATAATATGAAGGAAATATGTGACAGAGGCAAGGTGTGAAATATAAGTAGTATTTAAGTTATAATAACCTTTGATACCCGACCTGACCTTCCATCATGGCGCCTTATTCGTCTTTATGTATTTCTATTATGCTCTCAAGTAAAATAAAATACCAACATGCACTGAGCAGACAATGTTACTTGGCTCTCAGCATGAATTATTGATTTTATACGGAGGTAAAGAAATGCACAGTGTATGTGCATGATGTGCAAGCATACTCCAAATATTTACGGTAAATCTGAATAGTGGTCACATGTTGAGATATCATGTGTTCGGGAAATCACGTGGCAACATTTTAAGATTTCAGGCTTGTTTACTAGTTAATTGCCATTTGTACTCTTTATTATTGATCTTTGTTAATTAACATATATTTTAATTGCTGATAAATCGTGGTTGGCTGCCCATGATATCTGTTAAATTCAATGTTTTATGAATATAATTCTACCACGCAGAGGGGGTCACACAGCAGAATTTCACATCACCTGACTTAGCTAGATTTCGAAGCTCTGCTCTTCAAATTCATGTAAATTTCAAAGTTTATACATTTAATATATTTAACATATTTAACATGATACTAATTTTTTGTTATAACCAACTGGTACACGAAATATACTAGCTTATTACCTATATACAGAAAGGTTATTATCAGCCTTCACTCAGCAAATTGACATGCCCGGCATATGCAGCCATTCTTCGTCTGGATAACATGACTGTCGCCCTCAATACGTCTGGGCACAAATTTAAATAACAATACGCTATTTACATATCAATGCGGCCTCATGCTAATTAAAGCTGCCCCATCCAGGAGTTCATCTATGGTTGAATGTACACTCTCATGAATATTGATTGGCAACATTTTCCAATATGTCAGGGCTCTAATCGGAAACAATAGAACAATAGACCCTGCAGAGCGTTGTCGGAAACCACCCAGTCGAGCCAACTTTATGCAAATTGATCATGCATGACTCATGGTCATTTGACGCAATTTGCCTTCTGCTTGGCTAATCGATATTGCATAGCATGTACACATTCCAACAAAGGATTTGAACCGATGTCCTTCACCGTAATCAGTAGCGCAGTACAGTCCATTCAATCAAATGTTGTCATCAACCTATTTGATGGCAGTGCATTTGTTATGTGTCGCAGTAGATTGCAATCATGCTTTAGTTGAATGCATTTGAGTAGTCTGCCATATTTACGGTATGATACGTTATATGCACAACCTCTATGGCTGTGCATGCGCAGGTCATTGTGAATATTCTCATTTACATGATCATCCTCTCTTGGCAGAGTATGCTGTTCTGATGAATATTTGGCAAACAGGCCAATGGTGTTCCAATTGTATTGGCTGTGGACGGCGAGATGTAAATTGGGTGATGATGTCACAGCTCATTATAGTTTGTCACTCGGTCTGTTGTAATGTGCTACTTGGTCATTCAAATGTGTAGAGTGTATGCAATAAACCAGAGAAGATGTAAAGAAAGGAGCTAGATCCAGCTATCCTCAAACAAAATATGTGTGTTGCCGCTCATTCAAAAGCAATCACGCTATTTAGGTTTAACAATAAAATACAACAAAAGGGTTCGAACCCATGACGGGTGTGATACACAAGTTGCTGCTTACTAGTTTTAGGGAAAGGTCAGTGTCTGTATACCATCAATACTATGCATACCATGCATGCAGATCCTAACATCCAGTTTATTTCAAATAAAATATGACCGAAGTTCCATGGCAAATAATAATTTTGCACGCTTGGTTACGCTTTCAACCTCTACGATTTATTATACAGCATATTTTCAATTATCAAATTATCTTTATTAGGTTTGCAGGAAATGACAGGAAAATACATAAAACAATAAAATATAGATGATCAAAAATCATCCCTTTTCTAACAAAATCCTAAAACACTCTCCTAAATAATTAATATATGTTCCAAAATGTGCGGATTTTTTTTAAATCTTTACAAAACTACATTTCTTTCTTATAGTATCCACGTGTGGCATCTCTTCAGAGCAACATCAGGTACTTAACACACACGTGTCATACTTTCAAGGGATTCTCTATAGAAACATTGGATATGGTTTCAATTCTGGAGTGAAAATTAATCAGCCGTAGTCGGCAACACACATCACATCAAAGGCTACTTTCAAGTAGATGTGTAACTACTTGAGAATAAAGGACTATGAATAGGTGCGACAGGATTACCTACGGGATTATCTCAAGGATATAATTCCGTTCTCCCTCCTTCTTTTTCAACTTTCCTGAATAAACCAACCGGAATGTTATACCAATTGAAATAGCAGCCATGTAGGAGGACACTTCTAAAGCCTTGTTCACACAGTCGGACTTAAACCACTTAATACCGGACTTAAATTACGTCGGTAATAGTATCGGGTATAAGTGGCAGTGTGAATGAGCGTCGGATATAACTATATCCGACGTAATGTGGTTTAAATCCGACAATTTAAATCCGAAGATGACCAGGGTTAAGAGCTGTTAAGACCGATCGAAACGTTACGATCGGTAATAGTAATTACGTGTGAACACTGAACAGCGCTTTTGGGCTGTCGGATATAACTGTGACCTTTCACCTTTCTGCGTGATTCAGCGTGAAGAACACTTCCGGGTTAAATTAAATCACTCGCGCAACTGATTTGAAGCAGAGTATAAATAGTGTGACCAGTGAGAGATAAAACAAAATCATCATGGATGCAGGTGCGAATATCAAACGCAATAGAGGAATGAACTGGCAAGAGAAGGAGACATTAGCTCTGCTGACCATTTCCGGTTAGTTATGACCGGTAATAGCTCGGATATAAACACGTCGGACATAGAGCTATTGCCGACTCGTCGTGTTCACACAGTCGGACTATTACCGGACTTAAATTACGTCGGTAATAGTATCGGATATAAGTGGCAGTGTGAATGAGCGTTGGATATTTAAAAAATTATTATATCCGACGTAATGTGCTTTAAATCCGACAATTTAAGGCTGAAGATGACCAGAGTTAAGAGCTGTTAAGACCGATCGAAACGTTACGTCCGGTAATAGTAATTACGTGTGGACACGCAGCACTATTGGGCTGTCGGATATAATTGTGAGTAGGCCTATATCACTCGCGGAAAATTTTAAGCAGAGTAATTTATGGCTGCAGCTGCAAATATTAATATAAACTAGCGGGATGCAGGCATTGCCGTTTAGATTTTAAAGGCGAGTGGTTAATCACTCGCTAGCATGATTGTAGGCGAGTGGTCGAATTTTCACATCACTTATTTAGGAAATAATCAAGTAGAGTTTCTGTCTTGACACGGTATTTATGTACATTTATGTTGAAATGCGCGCGAAGCGCGCTAACATTTTTCACTTTCTACGCTTGGAGGGAGTACAGCGTCGATTAAATACTGAAATGGCTGATTCAGTGGCTGATTTTGGGAGATTCGCAGCGAGTGATATTTAGTGTCTATGGCGAGTGGAAAATTGCTCACTAAAAATCGAGTTTGGGCGAGCGGCGGCGAGCGAGAGCGATCGCTCGCCTCAAACGGCACGGCCTGGGGATGCGATTATTTTTTTCGGACATCACCGTTAGATGAGTAAATGGGAGCGTTCACTATAACAGGAAGAATTATTACTGAACAGGTAGAATCATTAAAATCTGTTCCTTCTTACATTTCCTTTTAGCTTCTTTTTTATTTGCTGCTTGTGATTTCCCGTTTCCATAGAGGGGTCAATTGGAATGACAAGGAAATATTGGCTATACTCAAAATTTGGAGAGACATGGAAAGCTTTGGGAGGAGATAGCCACGCTATTACATGACAAGGGGGGGGGGGTCCTGATACGGTCGGGGAGCAGATACCTGTAGTGATAAAGGCACTGAAAACTCTCCATCGCACCCTCCATGATCGGGTGAAAAATTCAGGCGCAGGAGCAATTGACCATCCTTATTGGGATAACCTACACGAGTTTCGGGGGGTAGCAAATGTTAACCCCAGAGGGTTCAGTGGGGGGGGGGCAGTATGGCCCTGGATGTAGATGGAGATGAAATTTATTAAGCCATAAGCATGATAACAGAAAGGCATGCAATTGCATTTTATAAGATGATTAGGGGGGTCCCAAATATATACGGAAAGAAAAATAGGGGGTGTCATAAAATATTTTTGATGACCAAAATGTAGGGAGTCACAACACAGCATGACTACAGATAGTGTGTTTATTTTATTCAAAAAGGCTGATGCCTGGGGGGGGGGGTAAACGGTGGGGGGGTCATAAAATATTTGCTGCCGAAAAAGGGAGGTCGCAATTTTATTGAAGCCGACTTTTGTAAATTTGGGACCCCCACCAAGAAAAAAATAGCATGATGATGGGAGTCAGTGTAATTTTTTAATTTTTGTCATTTTTTCAAAGATGTCCACCATAGTAGGGCCTACATGTATAAAATGCGATATAGAGCTAAGTCTACTGTAAAATGGGACTACTTTGTCAAACTAAAATAATAATAATTATAATAATAATAATAATAATAATGATAATAATAATAATAATAATAATAATAATAATAATAATAATAATAATAATAGAACCTACATAAATACAAAATTGGTCTTAATTTTTGAACTTTTGAATTTGCATTTTTCTTACATGACATATCTACCGCATTGTCTGTAATTTGTTCTAAAGAGGGGCGTTTATTGAAAGTGAATTTTCAGTGAAAACATTTAAAATCGGGTTAAATTTTCTGATGATGCTCATGTAGAAAGAAAATATTTATGACCGGTAATAGGCTTTAACGGACATAACACGTCGGGCATACGCTGGCGAAGTTACGTCATTTATCGGATTAATTACCATAGCAATAGGTGAAAACAATTTTGAACATTTCGCGCTGTACTACAAGTAGGTTGCACTCATCACCTGTATGTCTGCAATCATAGATTGAATACAATACCGGTCTTTTCAAAGACACTAATCTTACAGGTGCAACTAATCAGCATGATTCACCTATTGCTATGGTAGTTAATCCGATTATTACGTAACTTCGCCAGCGTATAGCGCTATTGCCGACAAATGTGGACGCACTAAGGGATTAGCGGAAATATTTAATTCGATCGGACATAAGCCTAGATAAAATATTACCGGTAATAAGTGCATGTGTGAACACAGCTTAAGATAGCTTAAGATGACAGAGGGACAGGTCTCTAGATCGATTTCTCAACCATTCATCACCTGTTTTATTGTATTATCATACGAATTGGCCCGCGGTATCGGTACCTTATGCCCCCTGAATAAATGGGAGGCTTTGATTCTTAGGCAATGTAGGCTGTGCAATAATTACAGGGGTAGAGAAATGGAGGGAATTTATTTTTTTTTTTTTTTAAAAAGGGGGGGGGGCAAGCGGTTGTAAATTCAATGAACAATGACTTTGCTTAAAGAGGGCTTAGAAATTGATATGAAACATATTATATCAGATGAAAGGAAAGACCAAGGAGACAACTTCACACCTGATTGAGGTGTCATTAAAGAGGGGCAGAGTTTTGAGTTTCATGTAACAGCAAACTTTATCAAGACCAGGAGTCGGCCGGCAGAGGTCAGTGAGAGGTGACCGAGATACTGAATGGTTCAAAATCTGACGAGCTGTCAGTCAAGGTTGCACCCTGTCTCCTCAGCTTTTCAACACCTATGCTGAGAGCAGTGAAAAACAAGCGAAATTAATGCTGAAAACTAAGAAGTTCCTGTTTTCATTTTCGGTTTCAGATCATATTTTTATTTTGAAGTGTTAGCACGGTATAAACAATCCTTTTATTCTAGTCTTTTGTTGCTCACGAAAAAGTTGAACGAAGAGAATTTGTTGTTTTCGGTTTGTTGAGTTATGTTACTTTCTGACATGTAAATTAAAAATTAAATATCAAACTGTTCATCTGGACTTACTGTTTTGAGTTGGCTACAGTATCACGTCTTATCCGAGACGCATCGTCAAGCCTAAAGGGCTGGCGCTGAAATGTTGACCCATGAGTCGGTTGGAGTGACGTCACGGGAGAGTCGTCGAGGCCCGTTTGATGGCTGCGTCGTAGGCCCTTGACAGGTTGTGGTGTAGTCCCCCTCGCTCAAACCACTTGTGTTCTTTGTCAAGCACTAAAACCTCCTTGTCCTCAAAAGTATGGTTCGTAAACTTGAGGTGGGAATATACTGCAGAGTCATTGACCCCTGATGAACTGGGACTGCGATATATATATGCGTTTGTGCAACGGTTGTTTTGTTCCCCAATGTAAGAATCTTCACAGTCTGAATCTTTGCACTGTAAAGCATAAACGATGTTACTCTGTTTATGTCTTGGGTTTTTTTCCTTTGGATGCACAAGTTTCTGCTTCAGCGTATTGCAGGGTTTCAGGGATACCGGGATGTTGTATTTTCCGAAAATCCCTTAAGTTTCTCCGGAACACCTGATATGTAGGGGATCGTAATGTTCTGAGGGCGAGTGCTCCTCGTAGTGACGGAAACCGACGTTTTCGGTTCCGGTGCCTCCCGGGGCTTTGAGGGCTTTTGAAAATGTCCAGTTCTGATACCCACAGGCAAAGAGCTTTTAATAGAAATAGAGTCGCAATAGATTATATAATCTTTTGTTCTTTTGATGCCGATTAGAAGTTGCGACAGGCTATTCATAAAAGTGGTACCATTGTTTCGAAGAAAGGGTTCCTCCATTAAATTAGTCACTGATCCGGCATCATATTAACGCTCTACACAACAAGCGAGTATCAATAAGTGACCACACTACAGTCATGTGTAAGGGCAGTCATGTGTAAAGTGGTACCATTGTACTCATGTATCCGAAATGTGTGCTTGTGTGGGTCTGAAGACTATGAGGAGGCTTTAGCTGTCGATGCAATCATCTTTACCACCCACCTGACGATAGGCGTTTCATTTAAATCAATTGAATGCTCTTGGTGATTGATTACACACTAGAATGTATGAAGGCTGTCATGTCCAGTCCATATATCTATATTACACTTTAATGGTAATCGCTATACGTATACATGTAAGTTAAGTATAGGCCTATAAAGGTTGTTTTTAAGAAATTTCCATTTAATTTTATTTTAAGAAGGAGATAGGTATAGAAATAGTGGCGAACCCAAAGAGGGGAGGGGGTTGGGGAGGGGCAGATTCACCTCTGTGAGAAGTCTTGGGAGGGGGGAGGGAGGAAGAGGGGCGGAGGGGAGATGGAGAATGAGAGAGGGCTGGAGGAAGGGATAAATAAAAAGATATAATAAAGACAAGTAGGCCTAGATAAATAGAAATATAAGGAAAATTATGGGAATGAGAGAGGGAGGGTGAGAGGGGACAATGAGAGCTAGGGAGTGATAAAGTGTAGGCCTAGGAAAGAATAAATATAGAGAAGGGAAAAGAAAGGAATGATGAATACATTTAATAATAATTATTAGGCCTATATAATAACTAAACACATAACAGCACTGGGCAGCCATTCGACGATGTCAATGCCTTTATTAGTTACGTAATTAAAACGCCCAGTCAGGTGTATTTCACACCTACCAAACACAACTCACCCAATTTCGCAAACTGGACGTTGAATGTACACTCTCATGAATATTGATTGGCAACATTTTCCAATATGTCAGCGCTCTAATCGGAAACAATAGAACAATAGACCCTGCAGAGCGTTGCCCACAGGTACCTAGCGCTGATTTGAGATGGTTTTGTTCTTTCACTTTCGCTTCCTCGGTGGATGGGATAATGTCCGCGCGATGGAAAGGGGGTTTGATGACCCTTAGTTTGTGTATAAGTGGGTGCATGGTGAGAGTCAAACATTAAATATTGGCCCGTATGTGTTGACCTCCTGTACACGGTGGTACTCAGCGATCCATTGTTCTCGATGGTAACCAAACAGAAAAGGAAGTTTGTTATCCTGCACACCCTCCTGCGTAAACTTGATGTTATTGTCTAGAGTGTTGATGTGTTCGAAGAAGGGTATTTTCTCGCTTTTCCTTAACTTCACCACATAACGAAACCAATGCGTTGGTGGGTACCGTTTTGCAACGATCGACGAAACTGGCGAACCAATAGCACATCCATGTTCCTGCTTGAAAAAATTACCATCGTACACAAAGTAGGTGGAATTGAGACAGAGTTCCAACAGGGAGCAAATATGATCGACAGTAAGTTTCGTGCGCTGACTCAAATTAAAAACTTCGGTCGAAGTTTTGCCACAAGTTTAAAAAAATAACGGTTAGTTCATGAAAAAGAAGAAGTGAAATTTAGCAAAACGCGACGAGGTTTATTTGCCCGTAAGAGAGCTCTATTGTTCCGCTATTGTATCCGCTATTGTATCCACTATTGTATTCTATTCATAAAAGCTACTGCAAGAATCGCGGCAATCCCTGATATTGCTGATGTCTACCGCCGGCGTTTCGCATTTATTAACAATCAAAATTATCCCATACTCTTACATTTATAGTCTTATTCTCACCTTTTATATAATATTAAGAAATTGCAATTATGAAAACTACAAACTTTGAAAGTGAAAATATATTTACCATCGAAAATATATCATACTTAAATTCTATATAGTCTATAATATATCCAACCCAGAAGTGCCCATTTATTTAAATTGTTGTAATAGCGCCCAAATATCCCCACAAATATCTTATACACGATTTTATTGATTCATTTTGGGCTAAATCAAAAGTCAGAAGTAGTTAAAAAGGGCAACATCCTCACCATTACTTGCTGCTTTACAAATTATCCTCGCTTGACCAAACACGCATAGTACGTTGATCGAAAAACCTAGCGTGGTTGTCTTAACAATGCAAAAGAGATGTACAGCTTACCCACTAACACTAGCTCATTTACAAAAACCTATTGAACAGTTACGTAGTCCATCGATAGTGCGGACACTCTTCACTCGCAAACCACCAAAATTCGTGCTATTTTGGCGTTGGAAAAGAAATCTCGTGAATAGAGTGCCCTCTCTACTATCTGCCTACATGTTTACGTTCTAGAAATGCCAACTAAAATCATCCAACAACTTCATTTTAAGAATTATTTCAGTATAGAAATCAATAGGAATAGAAAGAGTATGGTCTACACATTCCAGGAAAATGTTTTATTTGTTTCTTCCGCCATTCTATATTTCCCTAAAATTATCACATTTTTTCTCCAAAATCCTATGTAAATGATTCTCCACGCTACGCAGAAATTATGTCCGATAAATCATACAAATTTGCCACAATTTTACATCACTTTAGACAGTATTGCAATATCTTGATGATTTTTAGGCATTTTCAACGGCAACTTGAGTATATTCAGATATCAAATATCGCGCCAAGGGGATGACACTCTTATTCACGCATTCATTTACAACGCAAACTTGTATCGAATCCCGGTGGTTTGCGACCAATGAAATGTCCGCACCCCTGGATTTATTCATCCCTGGTATGAATTATTTATTAGGTTTGTCAAGGCAATAACCACGATCCGTTTTGTAATAATATAAAAGCACTTGCAATAGAATCCCGCTGAGTTCAATGAACTGCGCCCTGAAACCGATGGAGAGGTGCCCCATAAAGAAGCTATTCCATTGACCTCTATTAACAGGTCAGTGAGCTCTCCATACACAAATGAACAAGTACAATAGGACAAGGCCAGCACCTATTACCTGCTTTGTAACATGTTATTTTGAAGTCGTGAAGATTAGTAATCGTCTGTGCATATGAAATGCGCATTTATGATGCAAAATATTAGTTCTATATAATATAAAATTACAAATACTGGTATTATGATACACGGTATAGGTGATATATAAAACGACTAATAAAATCATGTCATCATGGCGTCATGTCAAAGGTTCATTATATCCCGTATGTTTGTCTAAATTCATATATATATTTGAAAAAAAATTCTACACCCATTTAATATGTACTCAGGTGGAACCTTGCCTTTTTAATTTTCATTTCTTTTTAT
The DNA here is from genome assembly GCF_039555335.1 of Amphiura filiformis. NCBI lineage: Eukaryota > Metazoa > Echinodermata > Ophiuroidea > Amphilepidida > Amphiuridae > Amphiura > Amphiura filiformis. The sequence continues at coordinate 1,212,887 of NW_027305490.1, read as the reverse complement.
GTAACAAATTCAGGTTTTTCCATTACGTGGGGCCGCCGGGCAATACAAATTTAATGCTAACATTGAATGAACGCAGAATCAAGAATGGGCGTTTCTAGTACATACAGCGTCTGACTCTACCTGAGGACCTAGCCTAAGTCCCATGGGCTCCAAGAGTGGCTCTCCATACACACATGAACAAATACAATGACGGGTCGCCATTGCACTCCATACACAAATGATCAAATACAATGGAGAGTCCGACTGCCATGCAAATGAGCCAAGTGCCCTCTCAAGGGTCTGCTCTGTGATATCACACTGATCAGACTGATCTTTATGTTATTACAGCGAGGCTCACATACAATGTTCAACACAAAGTGAACGATGTTATAACTTGGAGGGCTAACAAACCAACACCGCCAAATTCGACTGACGTGTGAACAACGTGGGATGCTATGAGGAAATTGAATACTCGTTGTCTCATCATGCATGTGTGTTTATGGTTCGGATAGCGGTTACTTAGCAACTCTCGTTCCGCCTTGGGTTTATTGAATACACTCTATATAAAGTCATCAATATGTCGTTTCCAGTCCTTGGCTGAACTATTGGGTTCAGCTATTAATTTTTTAATAATTTTGTTAACCCCATAGCATTAAAAAACTAGTATTTTGATAAATAAAATAGCTGGATGCGGTATGCAGCTGATTGGGGTGGTTACGGGTCGTTAAAACCACTAACCGCGAAATATGGATATCCAACTAGTTTGCCTTGCAGGGTTACAAAGAACCGCTAACCGCGAAATATGGATATCCAACTAGTTTGCCCTCGGAGCTTCAAAAAAGCACTCACCCCGAAATATGGATATCCAACTAGTTTGCCCCGCAGGGCTACAAAGCACCATTAACCGCGAAATATGGATATCCAACTAGTTCACCTCGCATGGCTACAAAGAACCACTTAGCGCGCAATATTTTTTTACCTCAAAAAAAGAATTAATATCTACCAAAAACGTTTCAAAACGTAAAAAGCGGCCAAAGTTTAAAAATCTTTCCTGTGTGGCTTTTCACCCTTTTTAAACTTGGTCCCATTTATGAAAGTTTCTAAAGACCCATACGAAGTCATCTATAGGCTACTTGTTGGTTTTCTTAGTTGTCAGTGTTTATTTTGTAGAGCAAATGAATTAATGTTCGTGCTTATTTGAAGTTTTTTCCGTATAGACGTTATAATGTATTTTGTAGCAAATACTCACTTTGTTTAATTCTTCATCGTCATGTGCGATTGCTAAGTATATATAATACTCTACTACTCTTTATGATCACGCAATATAATAAAACATAAACCTTGAAATGTTTTTGATAATGGTTGCATGTAAAAATTAGGACTCATTCTTCATGTTATTACTACTTTACTAAATGGGACCAAGTTTAAAAAAGGGTGAAAAGCCACACAGGAAAGATTTTTTAAACTTTGGCCGCTTTTTACGTTTTGAAACGTTTTTTGGTAGATATGTATTGGCGAGCATAAATTCCGTAACTACTTCCAACGCACCGTCAGCAGGAACACAAGTAAGCAGTGCCGACACGTCGTATGATGTAATTGTTTCGTCGTCTGCCACTTGAATGTCCTTGAGCGATAAGTTGTACGGCTTCAATTGACTTGCGTTCGGTGTAAAGGCACTTCCGCCTAGGCTGGAGTGGCTCGTGAAAATAGCCTAGCATCGAAATATACACTAATCGGTGTTGCCAAGAAGTTTTTGGGTAGTTTTAGGCATGTAGGTATACTTGTTCCTGCAATCGGCCAAAAATCGGTCATATGATTATGTAGAGATGAAACGGGGAATTATTTTCGTCCCAAAATACACCTCAACGTGTGTGGTAACATGCAACACCAAAGAACCAAACTAATTAACGTCATAATGATCTCCACATTTCCATATTGATTATTCTCACGCCCACAAAAAAGTATGGAAAATCTTCACACGTATATTAATTCGGACATTTCCTTTTATTCTTTTCAATATTTTCCAAGAAGAAAACTTAAATAATTCTTTATGCTTTGTAAAATTTGAGAACTCAACAACTTAATCCTTAAATAAAGATTCCAGTTTTATCAGATATAACAATTTGACTGCTCCAATCGGATCCCCACTTTCAGTCATGAAAATGATTTTTTGGAAAAAAAACAAGCTGCTTTCTTCCAAAATTTTGGCAGCAATCACAAACTATAGCATGCGAATTGTTTTGGGTAGTTATTATTGAGTTTTATCGATATCATGGCAAGAAGGTGAAAAATATTCAAAACTGTTGTCCATGACTGTAATAGGGGCTGCAGCATTTTACCGCCTATATTATGTAGTTTTGATTGAGCTGAAGACATTTGATACTGCTTCCAATGATATGTATCCCTATTTACGTATTTTAACAGTATTTCTCATGCATTTAAGCAAATAATCACGTATTTCGATTATTAGTATTTTAAGACCTTTTCGAATGATTGTCTCAATTTAAAGGATCTGTTCCGAAAACTTTAAGCGCTTCAAATGTCTCGATACCAGAATCCTCAATCATCCTCTCTGGAATACTAAACCCATATCGTCCTTCGTCTCTCAATTCCACAACGTAAGTATATTTGACACCAAGAGTGCCATAGCCATAATCCTCGCTGGCTCCGGAGGCAGGGTCTGAAATTTTGAATAGCAAAACGTTAGTGTCATGTCCCATACTATATAGTAATTGATTATAGTACGTATAATAGTACATTGTTATCAGGTTATACCGGGTTTTTTTGTTGTTGTTGTTTGGGTTTTGTTTTTTGATGTCTATGCCACACATACCATAATACAACACATAAAAATATTTCTGACATTGAATATTGTACAACAGGGAAAAAAGTTCCAATAAAAAAGTATTTTATACTTCATATATTCTTGTTTATTGATTGGTTAATAGTGGATCACATGACCAATAGTAGTTCTACCATCAGTAGGCCTACTCCCATCCGTACAGAGTACCTCAAAACCGTAAATAGTCTTTTCAGTGTCCCGGATGAGCCGTAAATAGGAGTACCAATCCGTGAATAGTACTTGTGATAATGACTTCCGGGAATAACTTTCGCGCCCGAAATATTATGATATTATATTTGTTAGAGGCATAGCAGGGTACCAGCTGGATAATCTTTCAGAAATAGCCTATGTGCTTTGGAGGCAAATTCCTTCAAATGTTGACAGGTTGACCCTATGAAGTGGATGAGGAAACGAAGATATACAGCATTGTTTTATTAAATTTTAATGTATAGGCCTACCTTTATACAGAGTTCGGTGAGGATTTTTTTTTACAAATCAGTGAGGCGAATTTTTTTCTCGTCTCATTAGGGGGCGAAATTTAAACTCCCATGCCGTTCCCCCTGGAAATAAAATGGTACAAAAGTGCAAAGGACGCGCGGGGAGAGTGTGACAATTTTGTGTTATATAAGTAAAGATTGTGCACACATTTTGACTGTAAGTTAAAAGAATGCGCGTATAGCGCGCCAAGATTTTGAGTCACCAGCACTTGATAATATATCATACCCCACTATTCCGAAGAAATATGACAGCCCCCAAACATAAACATTTCTCCATTAGCTTTGTACACGTTGTCACCTTTGTCATTTCAAATCATTTGGTATAATAACTCAACTTGAGTTTATCTTGACGGACTACGCATGTATGCCGTCCGGGTATGCCGCAGTCCAAACTCAGTTGAACATGTACCTCATGGCGGCGCGGCATCAGTATTAGGGACATGTATATTTTTGTGCCTGTTTGAGATAGCAAAAAGTCCCCATATTCCACCATGCACCACTATCTCCAAATAACCACTCTTACTTATTTTCAATTTCAAACTACTAGTATGTTAACCCAAACTGAAAGCGCATTTAGATGTCTAATGGACCAGTGCGCCCAAAGCGCGCAAAGGGAATTTTACCTTATTTTGGCTTTTATTTTTACCTCTATTGGATTTTCTTTTCTCCCAAAAAGGAAGTCAAATACCCACTGAATAAGTAAAGTTTGTCAATTTTGTGTCCCATCATCCAATATCGGTGGTCCCAGTTTTAGTCATTTTAAGGACATGTTACTCTTTGTCATCCCCTTTTTATCCCTTCAAAATGTCTGGGGAAACATGGAAAATTGGAAAGGTTTGACCATAAAAACGATTCTCTTATAAACCATCTATGCACAATTTCCATCTCGATACACCTGGGCACACAATTTCGTCCAAGCTAGCAGTGAATTGTCTCTACACACTCTTTCACACACCATCTAAATCTATTGTCGCCACAGTTCAAAAAATAAAAAATAAAAATATTCGTAACCATAGAAAAGATTACGATTACAACATTACTCCAATGCAATATAGTTTCGACATTAGTTTGAATCGATCAGATCGGGTAAGATTGCAATTTGTTTCGGTGGATTGTTTGATGTGACAATTTAAGTTATAACTTACACATATCAGGTCCAGACATTCCAACAAAGTAAGAGGTTCCAAATTGGCTTTGTAAAGCAGCTGTTGCTTCATTGGCTATTGCTTTCTGTACAAAGGGAAACGTAAAAGAGGTACTGAATTATCAATACAATATTCATATTCATAAATTCCTCTTGCTTTCGAAATCTACCCAGTTACTTTATAATTTACATTCTGATTAGTGCTTATCTTTATCCATATGTTTACTTTAAGCACTTCGTACATTAATTGAATTGCTATTTAACTATAGAATCTTGTATAATACTTCAGCTTCATTTCTCATTTATATGTTTAATCTAAAGTAGTTCTTTATATGTGATTTTGTAAATCGTAATTATTATAAATGTGAAAACACGTGTGAATAAATTAATTGAATGAATGAATGAATGAACGAACGAACGAACGAATGTGCTACGGTATATGATTTCGCGGATTTGAAAGTGATGCAAATTTAATAATAAAACTGTCTTTTCACACTTGCTACCCGGATCTGGTAACACTACATCACACTCTGACCGAATCGACTAGATAGCTTAAGGTTACGCAGAATTTTGGCATTATCAGCCCACAATTTAAATGCATGTAGACCCCTCCCCCTTAAAATTTAACGTCATAAGGTTTACGTGTTACGACACTGTGTGGCCAAATCAGGGGGGTGACACTAAATTGACGGCTTTTGTTTAGCCACGCAAACCTATGGCAAATTTTATTGGCTTGCTCTCAACAAAGTGAGGCAAGGTATCGATCGGTTATGAATAATTCACATCAACTCTTACTCAGCCCATGTGATTGAGGTCACCACATAAAGGTGTCGTAAGTTTAGCGAATCGAACCTGTTGAAGATAGTAAAAAGCGCCCCCAAGCAAGATTAGACCGGGCGGAAGTGGGTCAACTACTATGATCCCATCAGGCCACAGTGATTTGTTTCTGCAAGAAAGTCTTTTAAAGGGATTGTTGATATAGTAATGTCGAAATTAACTATCGATAATACTCCAAAGGAAATATACGACAAGCATAAGATATGAAATACAGTGAGTATTTGAATTCACAAAAATCATTTGACACTTCACGTGACCTTCCAAAATGGCGCCCGCGGCAATGGTATCCCGAAAAATATCAATCTGCACTAATACACTTATTGGTGTAGCCTGCCAGTATGAATTATTGTTGAAAAGTAGAATAGCATCGTAATTTTGACATTTAATTGTATACCGCCACTAATAATCCAAAAATCCGATCTTTATTCATTACCGGTACGTCTATTGGCTCATTTTCTTACATTGAACTAGTATAGGCACTTCAACATCGACGATAACCAGCGTACACCACAAGACCTCAGAAAAAATCATAGGCTCACGTCAAGCCGTCTGTACACCTGTCTTCAATCATATAATAGATTGAATACAATACCGTTCATACCGCTCTTTTCAAAGAGACTAATCTTACAGGTGCAAGTGATTAGCATTTCTTTGACATCTATGGTTCAATGCATCGGTATGTCCTACCGCATGAACGTGAGTGCGGGCGATATAGTCAAAATTGCATTCATCTATTGTTAATCCGATTTAAGTACGTCACTTCGCCAGCGTGCGTATAAACGTATTCTGTTAGGGAGTAGCCTACATTAAACAATTCCAATTTCAAACTGTGTGATTGGCAATAGGCCCCTATACCGGTAGGCCTACATTGAAAATGACGATTATAGTATTTGTTTCCTAGCTACATCATATTTTGATTGTTTCCGTTTGCCATAATTTAACATGGAATAAAAGCAAAACTCACTGAAAAATAATATTTGCTGAAAAATCAACTAAGTTTAGGAAATGTTCAGAAATACTTTGGTGGGGGACAATATATCTTTTCGTGTTACAAATTTTTAACCCCTTATCCCCTCTTCGTGAACCCAAAACTTTGTTGACCCCCGGCTTCACAAGTTAATGGACCTAAAATTGTTATGACCCCCACCCTCATATTAAGTATAAAACTATCTCCCCAACCCCCACTGATCTGTACCATTGTACATCAAACGATAGAGGAAATAATATTATTAAATGATACTAAAACTTGTATTCATGTCAGTGTTGTGAGTCGGTAAATTACCGGTTGATTTACATTTTTATTTACCGCCATCTCAATTTACCGTAGTAAAATAGGGCAATTTAAATTAAAACTTCAAATAATATTGTTTTTGTTTGTTTATTTTAGATGACAACTACAGTTTCATGCAAAAGAGTTAAGCAAATACTTTAAAATGTACGTTCGGCACATAGACCTACGCGCATGGCCTGGCAAAGCTAGTCTGGTCGGAATGTGCATAATAATATTATGTTTCGTTCGGTAGCCGATACAAACGGAAACTACTCTGTCCCTTGATCAAACGTCTTTTATATTAACGGCCTCTGGTCAGGTCAGACCATCATTTTAATAACAATATGCTATTAACATATGAATTGGACACATGCAAATTACGGAGTGTCACATCCTGATTTAATAATCCTTAGCCAAATGTCACAGCGCCGTTCGCATCAAAACATAACTACAATAAGCTCATGGTGACGCTATGCAGAGGCAAATATACAAGCACCCCTTGAATGCATCGAACCCACTTTCCTCGGTATTGATATGCAAATGCGACTTGCTATATCGTTGTGTGACGTCAAAATCGATCATTGCCAGGTCAACTGGTTCACGTTGTGTTCGGAACCACGATCAAACTGATCACAACACAAAGTCAATAGGTTGCTAACAGGTGTGTAAACCAAGCGTGAACCAGGAACTTTACGCCAGCGAAATTACGTAATGTTACTCTGTCAACGGGATCACACGCTTGAGTAATGAACCACGATCGAAACAATCACCACACAAAGTACATGTTATGGCACTCGAAGGCATACCAAAATAGCGTGATCCGGTAAACAAGAGAATTACGTAACCACTTCGATGCAGAATTGGTATGACGTATTCATTACGACGGTGAACAGTGCTAAGCACATACTGCAGTTACTGTCCGTTGTCCTATACACAATACACAGTGCTCTTACCATTGACGCGTGACCTCTACAAATAGCGTACGTTAGAAGTATGGGGATTTGCCTAGTTAACGTCGCTGTGTGAAAAATAACCGGCCAATATTAAAAGTACTCTTCTAAAATTCTAGAAAATATAGTTTTGTAACATGTCCTAAATTTTTAGCTAATTTAGATGTTTGGAAATATTCGTACTTTGGTGTTTTAGTGTATGTTATAGGTAATAGTACATTGCCTAGTTAACGTCGCTGTGTGAAAATAACCGGCCAATATTAAAAGTACTCTTCTAAAATTCTAGAAAATATAGTTTTGTAACATGTCCTAAATTTTTAGCTAATTTAGATGTTTGGAAATATGCGTACTTTGGTGTTTTAGGAAGGATATGTAAACGACAGATAATACCAAAAAATATGAAGAAATTATTTCCAAACCGTGTTAAGTCAACAATCATTATGTTGCTTCATTTTCAAGAATGCTGGTTAACAAAAAGCAGATCATTGTCTCATTTCGTGAACAAAGGTCCACATACCATTGTTTCCTTGCGTTTCCTTTATAATCGGTTACCCAACTGAAGCTATAGTACCAGATCATAGCGATACCGCACATATAAAACAGACACATGTGCACAACCAGAGAAGATCTGATTTAATCAGTTGAGCTGTTTTCAATGAGTGTTATCTTGGTTTAATAGCTTTTAATGGGGTTTAAGTCCTGCAAAGTTCGTGGTGAATTCTACTCTAGACATGACTGCATCATGACGGGTGTAATGTAGCTAAATCTAGGCGTGTTAAATTAAATAGGTGTACAGTATAGCACGATTTATCAGCATTATTATTATTATTATTATTATTATTAAAGCACATTTCTATAGCGCTCTACAAATAACACAGCGCTTTTGCTCCAAAACAAAAAACATATGAAAAACAATATAAAAACAACAACAATAAGCATTTAAAGGATATGTAAATTGACCAACATAAACGTGTATACAAATGACAATTAACTACAATCTTAAAATCATCAGGATGCCCACGTGATTTTCCGGGAATCCCAGCCACGTCATTGCAACCTCGATGTGACCTCAGTCAGACTTTTTGGTTCATTGGTGATTCCATCTAACCCCGTAAAACAATATTGTGTGATTTTCTTTACCTACTTATAAAATCAATAATTCATGCTTGGAGCCAAATCCATTATATCTGATTAGTGATATTCTTTTCTTACGAGAAAATGAAATACAAACACACAAACAAATACAGCGCCATAATGCAAGATGTTTTGTGACTTATGTCATTACATGTCATGCATTTCCTTCGTATTGTATGTTGACGGTAAGTCTAATTTCGACATTACTTTAGCAAAAAGACATTCGCTTATCAAATTAGAAGACTATCTTATAAAAACAAATCACTGCTGCCTGATGGGATCATAGTAGTTGTCCCACTTCCGCCCGGTCTGACCGTGATAGAGGGCGTTTTGTACTCACTTCAGCAAGTTCAATATACTAAACCTGCGACATATTTATGTGGTGACCTCAATCACATGTGCCGTGTAAGAGTTGATGAGAATTATTCTTAACCGATCGATACCTTTCCTCGCTTTGTTAAGAGCAACCAAAAACAAAAATTCAAAGGTTTGCGTTGCTAATACAAAAACCATGAATTTAGTGTCACTTCCTGCATTCAGTCCAGTTTAGCGCATAGCATCGAGTTTTGCGGGCTATTCGAAAATGAGTATTGTTCATGAATTTAGTGTCACTTCCTGCATTCAGTCCAGTTTAGCGCATAGCATCGAGTTTTGCGGGCTATTTGAAAATGAGTATTGTTCACACGTGTATGCCATTTTGTCTAAATAACTTCAACAACGGAGTTCGGTGTTGGATGGCGAAGCGAGACAGACCATGAAAAAGTTAAAAGATAAACCAGAGTTTATACGGTTTGGGACGAATGTTTTTCAATTTAAATCCAATGATGGTTTGTGTTTTGATTTAACACGAATTGATACAAACTTGGAACATTTAAATGTTAATTTATTGTTGACATATGGATAGAATTTCGAATTTTGGCTATCTTTTAAAAATAAAGATATTTACGCTTTAGTTTGCTTGGACCTGGTTGCAAAATTAGATTTATTCTGGTTAGGTCGTGAATAAATTTGAAAAACAAAATTGGGCAAATTGTCTGTTTATGAGAAATCTAGTCCATCGGGCTATTCCATTTGGAACTCCGTACACCCCTATGGAAGACAGGAACATAATCTTTCAAAAAGGGGTTGTTTACTTATATCAATTTTTAAAAGGTTCACAAGTATTAAATCTCCCGGTAGCGAATTATATTTGGGGGAAAAACGGGTGAAACCTATAGGATATTCTAATATATAAAATGTATTAAGTAGTTAAGGTAGACTTTTTTCGAGTTGAGGTCAAAGGTCACGATGACGTCACTTCCGGGTCAAAGGTCAACCGAGGTCAAAGGTCATGGATCAAAGGTCACGATGACGTCACTTCCGGGTCAAAGGTCACGATGACGTCACTTCCGGGTCAAAGGTCATCAGGGGTCAAAGATCGATTTGCATATTCATGAGATGGGCGTGGCTAATTTGAATATTCATGAGATGGGCGTGGCTAATTAGCACATATGAATATTCATGAGATGGGCGTGGCTAATTTGAATATTCATGAGATGGGCGTGGCTAATTAGCATATATGAATATTCGTGAGATGGGCGTGGCTAATTAGCATATATGAATATTCATGAGATGGGCGTTGCTAATTAGCATATATGAATAGTCATGAGGTGGGCGTGGCTAATTAGCATATATGAATATTCATGAGATGGGCGTGGCTAATTAGCATGATGGGCGTGGCTAAAAAAATATATATTTTTTTAATTTCCAAAAAAATATCAAAAAATTTTAAATTTTGAATTTTTTTTTTTTTTTTTAAAAAAAAAAAATGAAAAAAATTTACCCTTTTTCCCCACAGAACGATTTTATTATTTACAATTTTGAAAAAAAAAAAAAAAAAAAATTTCAGAGTGACTTTTGACCCGTTTTTGTTCTAGAAACACCGAAATTTTAAAAATAAGGGAAAAAATTTGCCTAAAATAACGCGTCGTATCGGGCGTATTACGGAAGGTATCGGCTTCAAACTCGGTATATACGGTAAGGGTCGAATTACGAGCTATCCGCGGGGGTCGAGGGGTCGAAAGGTCAATGCGCTTAAAAAATTAATTTTGTCTAGGGAAATATCGTATTTTTCGTTTTATATTACGTATCGAGGTAAAACTCCCTCACCATGCTACACGGAAGCGACCCTCGACCGGGAAGTGATGCTTGGCCCGGAGCGACCCTTTGACGAACTTTGATCCCTACGTGTCCACGTACTCGTATAAAATGACTTATGATCGGCGTGACATAGAACTGGATTAAAACCAGTTAGAACCAGTCCTACCACCTCCCACTACCACCATCACATACAGCAAAAATACACCAATGCGTCGATCGCGTAATGAAATGATCGATCGCGTAATGAAATGCGTCAAAGCGTAACGAAATGCGCCGATTGCGTAACGAAATGCGCCGATTGCGTAATGAAATGCGTCAAAGCGTAACGAAATGTGTCAAAATACGTCGATCGCGTAACGAATTGCGTCAAAATGTGTCGATCGCGTAACGAAATGCGTCAAAGCGTAACAAATTGCGTCAAAAATGCATCATTGCGTCCTAAAATACGTCAAAGCGTAACAAATTGCTTAAATTGCATAGTAACAAATTGCGTCAAAAATGCATCCTTGCTTCCTAAAATGTGTCAAAGCGTAACAAATTGCTTAAATTGCGTAACAAATTATTTCAAAATGGGTCAAAAATAGAGTGACTCTTTACGTAATTTAAATCTGACATCGTTTCCGGTACAAAATGGCGCACTTCCGATACAAAATGGTGGAACATTTCAAAATGCACTTCCGGTTGACCTTTGACTCGGAAGTGACACTTGACCCTTAATTGCGTCTTTACGTAACAAATTGCGTCAAATTACATCCATGGCGAGACAAAATGCGTAACGCGAAAGGGATGTTAGAGGTTTAAAATTGGGGTAATAACGACTAAAAGAGGCGATATTTTGTTTCTCTACTTTTTATTATCTTTAAAAATATTCGCGTGTTAATCTTCATCGTCTTCGCCCATGGTGGATTCCTCAACATCTTCATCATAATGGAACAGCCCATCAAATTTAGAGCGATATTTAGCTATCGTTCTCTTCACGGCTTTGTCCACCTCAACGCCATTCTCCATTTTCTCCTCGAGATCGTCCGCGATCTCCGCGTAAACTCCTTCGTCTTTGAGAAGAGCGTGGCTTCGTAGAAACGCGCTGTACCGCTCGAAAAAGTCGCGTTTTACGGCCCATACCGTTTTCAAATGGGCCTTTTCTCTCGCCATCTCCGGATCCATGCCGTCGCCGACGTACTTTTCGTATTTTTCCCTCCTCATATCTTCCGTGGCTTCTTTAGCTCCCGCGTACCATTCCCGATAAGCCTCGTTGTCTTCCAGTTCGTCGCCGGATTCTCTGTCCGAGACAACCTCCGAGTCGTTATCGTCGGACTCCTCCTCCTCGTCTTCATCATCATCCTCTTCTTCTTCAAGGTGTACGTGTCGCTTGTGTCTCTCGAGATCGTACTTGCGCGAGAACGTCCTGCCGCACACGGAGCAAGGGTAAGATTTAAAAGTATTCATGTCGACTTTTCGGAAGTTAGGATCGAAATGATCGAAAGGTTTAAAATGACCGACTTATATACTAAACTTTTGCGTTACGCTAATCATTACGCAATTTACGCATTAAACTGCTTAATCAACGCAATTTATTACGCTGTGACGCATTTCAATACGCAATTGACGCATTTTGTTACGCTTTGACGCATTTTGTTACGCTTTGACGCATTTTGTTACGCTTTGACGCATTTTGTTACGCTTTGACGCATTTTGTTGCGTAACTGATGCAATTTGTTACGCAATTGACGCATTTTGTTGTATGTGGTGGTGGGAGGGGATAGGAGAACAGGTTTTATCCGGTTCCATATCGCGATTCCCCTTCACAATCGGAATACGAATACTCCACACGGGTCTACGAAAGAGAAATATTCATGGTCAAAATGCACTACATTACCCAGCTCTTTGACTCATTTTGAAGCATTTTATCGTGCAATCGGCGTCACTTCCGGGTCGAGGGTCGCTTCCGTGTAGCATGATCAGGGCTTTAAGTTTTACCTCGATATGATATTTCCCTAGACAAAATTAATCCTCCTCCTTTCGACCCCTCGACCCCCGCGGATAGCTCGTAATTCGACCCTTACCGTATATACCGAGTTTGAAGCCGATACCTTCCGTAATACGCCCGATACGACGCGTTATTTTAGGCAAATTTTTTCCCTTATTTCTAAAATTTCGGTGTTTCTAGAACAAAAACGGGTCATTTCGGGTCAAAGGTCACTGCAGGGTCAAGGGTCACTCTAAAAAATTATTTTTCTATTTTTTTCACAAATGTTTTTATAATTTTTTTGAAATTTTTTTGAAATTTTTTTTTGAAATTTTTCTTGAAATTTTTTTTGAAATTTTTTTGAAATCTTCTTTTGAAATTTTTTTTTTTGAAATTTTTCTTGAAATTTTTTTTTTTTTTGAAATTTTTTTGAAATTTTTTTTGAAATTTTATTTGAAATTTTCTTTTAAAATTTTATTTTGAAATTTTTTCATTTTTTTTTCAACTTTTTTCAAAATTTTATTCATATATGCTAATTAGACACGCCCATCTCGTGAATATTCATATATGCTAATTAGCCACGCCCACATCATGAATATTCATATATGCTAATTATACGCCCATATCATGAATATTCATATATGCTAATTAGCCACGCCCATCTCATGAATATTCATATATGCTAATTAGCCACGCCTATCTCATGAATATTCATATATGCTAATTAGCCACGCCCATCTCATAAATATTCAAATTAGTCACGCCCATCTCATGAATATGCAAATCGATCTTTGACCCCTGATGACCTTTGACCCGGAAGTGACGTCATCGTGACCTTTGACCCATGACCTTTGACCTCGGCTGACCTTTGACCCGGAAGTGACGTCATCGTGACCTTTGACCCATGACCTCGGTTGACCTTTGACCCGGAAGTGACGTCATCGTGACCTTTGACCCATGACCTTTGACCTCGCTTGACCTTTGACCCGGAAGTGACGTCATCGTGACCTTTGACCTCAACTCGAAAAAAGTCTACCTTAACTACTGTATTATTGAATTTCAATCGGTGGTGTAGAACAAAAGTCATGCATGATCAAACAGAAGGGGTAAAACATCGACCTGGGGAGAATTAGACACAAACTCACATTACTTGGCTTATGTTTAATAGTTCAATAGAATAATAGAAAAATATTCCATAGAATAAAATGAAATAACTTTTCTATATCTTTCTATATTTTTGAATTAATGAATGTGTACATCAAAAAAGTCAACCTGGCAACTTCCTGAAACCAAATGTTTTTTGCTGAAATGGCAATGTTTGGTTAAAAATGAGAATTGTTTTCACAATTTTTATTGTTTTATTGATATACAAAAGCTTTAACTACAGTTAATATTCTTGATATTAAAGGGTACCACAATTTCAGAATATTTGCAGAAGTCACAGGTTGGTCAGTTACCATGGTTACCATAACACTTGCAGTCGAATTTGCCAAACGATCACTTTATGATGACCTTTGATTTTCAAAATTTCATAGGTCAAAAACCTTTGGTTTCAGGATTGTCGTGATTGACCTTTTTTATGTACTATAGCAGATAGACCGATGTGGTCTACACCCTGTTAACCCCTTTTTTTTTGAAAATCAAAATGAAAATAGATAACTTAATATGCCTACTCCGATTACTACCTAGCAAACACAAATAGTTTATATAAAACGTTAAATATCGAGGTAAAGTGTAAATAAAAGGTATAAGATTTGTTTAAGCTTTTATTCAAAATAACATTCAAACCACTTTTCTTTCAAAACTTACTGCAAAACAATCTAACATAAGTAGATACAAAAAGTGTTGACATTTCGCAAAAATGTTTGCCAAATAAGATTTTACAATAACATTTTTTTTTCAAATGTTGTTGTAGTATTTTTTCAGTATAAAACGTTTTAAAAGAGCGTTTTCATGACTTTTATATAACCCGACATTTAAATGTTATCAAAATGCATTGGTGATAAACGACGTTACACGAACTACTGTTGACCGTCCAAAGACCATTAACACTGCATTATGACGACACGATCTGACCTAAAACGCCTTTTCGCCATTTTGGACGGTATCCTCCACGCACAAATTAATACACAATCTGCACGTTCGAATTCGCGTCAAAAAACTTCCAAATCTATTCACCTCATCTCATCTATATTAGGTCATATTTTAACAAACCAATTGGATTTTATTACATGTTCAATTTAGTTACTTTGAATCGCTTCATAAATTATGACAAATATGAGATTATTTCGCATTTTCTAATGCTTTTTTAGTCATTTTGGATCGTCATGATTTGCTTCCAAGCGCAATGTGACATCCGTACGGGAATTCTACCATTTACCAATCATAATGGATCGCACCATCTAGAGGGCATACTAAATTAGTTTGGACTTAAGTAGTGTAACATCATATGGTAACATGCAGTTGCTGTTCCGGTTTCACGTTTTACGTAATAATCGCAATATCTCTATTGGCGGATCTGTAGCGTGTGCAACTTGGCTGTCAAATGGCCCCTAACGAAAATAAGCTTCAGGCTTTCCAGGAGCTTCCAGGGTTGTCAAACCAAAACAAATCACATTAAAAATACTTCCCTCGACACTAAATCTGGTTTAAAAGTGTGCCTTAGAAAATAAACACGAAACGTCTTTAAATATGCCATGGCGGTTCGGATAATGACCCTAACGACGATTCAATATGTGATGATGATGAATGTGTTTTTATGTAAAATAGTATTTTGGTAAACATTTAGGTTACCATCATACTAATCCCCCCACCCATGGTATCATAATTTGTGGAAATAAACACTCAGTACGCCAGTGACCATTCTCTATTGTTATGCATAGTCGTGCTAAAAGTCGATCGATACAAAAAATGTTGAAATCAGCATAATTCAGAAATGCACCTTTTCGCTTTGAAATTAATTTCTCGGTTAAATAAAAAAAACTATAATTTTATTTTTTTCAGTAATGTCGGATAAAAACATGGCACTTAGAAATACCTACTTAAAATTAGGCATGAAAGTGTGTCTTTTAGTGTAAGATTGTTTATTTTTATACGCCTTTCAAACTAATGTAGTTCGCTAAAGAAAGAGTTTTTCACCTCCATAAGGCACATCGATGGGTATAGGCCTATATATTATAGTTTTGTCAGAATATCCGTTTTGATAATCGATATTTCTATAGTGGCTTGCAAGTACGTTCGCGAGTTGAATTTGACAAAATTGGTAGTCGGAATTGAAAAATGGTGCAATCAAAACCGAAATTCAGACAAAACTGATATATAGCTCTATAGTTATGATGTGCTTTAGAAAGTTGGGAAATATTATTATTAACAAGTTACTTTGAAAAGCAGAAACATTGACCCCCCCCAAAAAAAAAGCTCATACTTAAGTTTAACACCAGTTTGAAAAAATATACAGTGCCAATCATTATAGTTTTTTCCTGACATTTACTGAAAAAAATCACAATTATTGCTTTTCATTTGGCCGAGGAAATTAATTTTACAGTGAAAAGGTGTAACTCAAAATTTTGCTCATTTCAACACCAAATTCGATCGTTTGCCTCATTAAATGACTAAGTGAGCTTCGAATAACAATTGCCATCGATTCACTAGCGTTCTGAGTGCAAAGCTAGTCAATTCAAACAACATTTGCCCCCAAACTATTTATACTGGTATCCCACACAATTACAAGTTGATCTCCGTTGTTTCACATCCCTTGTAAAGAGTTCTATAGATTTTTGATTTTATAAGCATCCAAAGACCTCGCTTGATTGTAAAATTCATGTTTTCATCCGATGACGCCATAATTTTCCATCTCTCACGGTCTCACCGTGTCCCCATTTCATTTTGTGCAATGTTCTCTCACCAAAAACGCCTTACTTTAAAGTATCAGAGTTTAATACACATGTATACATTTCATATCGAAATCCCCCGGCCTTCGGAGGTAAGATTGTTTTCCCGAACAGTCATGACAGTGGTAACCTAACCATAGAGAGGGCTTGAGCTCTCTTTGTCAGGAACCCGCAGCCCCAAAATGTAACAAGAATATGATTTACGAATACTTACTTGATCGTTCTGGTCTGGTTGTGGCGTGTTTCCGTTGCCTGTATACCCCCATGGATACAACCAAAGCTGACCGTAGTTATGGAAGTCAATGAACAGTGCCATATTGCCTGAGAATTGCTGGATCCAATTATGTACTACAGTAACCTCTGGTCCACTTAATGCACTCGCACCACGATATGTTTCGGAACACTTATTGGGACTAGCTCCGGTACCTGTTTTTAATGAAATAAGCAATTATGAAATATTTTCATATATTCATCGGAACTATTATCAAGTGGTTTCTGGTTCCTTTCCTGAGGCGGGAGGGGAGTTACATGATCAACGCAAGGCCTTTCAATATATTCCACCTTTTTAGGAGAAATCTCTCCGGAACTTTCAGGAACTTTTAGCGGTTTTGTTCGATTATATCACCCTTGATAGATTACTCGATTTATGGAGAATGATTGAGCACATGCATCATTAGTTAGGGCGTCACAAATGTACCGTCCTCAGCTCTTCACATTTGTTCACTCTTCAAAACCTATTTTTAGGCAAAGATTAACCTTCTAGTGTCCAAAAATAACAGTTCAAGATTCACCACCAGAAAATTATTAGGTCAAGATCCACAACTCATGTAATGTCAAATTATCACAATCTACACGACGTTTCACCATTGCGATTATTTATTTGGTTGAAGATTCACCGCATCTGGAAACGAAATGGGTCATAAATCACCCAATGGTGTTGTCAAGCAAGGTAAAGATCAAGGACACATTTTACCCAACGAAATGGCGAAGTCTTGAGGAGGGTTGAGTAAAGATTCCCTTTGATTTCCCTTTCTAACATGCCCTTTGATTCCTGCATTAGCCATTGCCATTTTAGCCAGTAGCATTATATTGCCATTATAATGACCATGCGTGGCTGTTGAAGAACTAGTGGATTCGACCTACCATCCCCGGGTTACCATCATGGCGATTTCTGCCATGAAGATATCGGGGCGATGACACTGTGCATTGTTGGTAATTTCTACGTTCACACACGTTTTAAGTCAGCTCAACATATAAAGGTTGGTTACATTATTTGGATGATGTTAAGCGGATACCCTCTTAATGCCAGGTGGGTAGGGGTCAAAAAAAGCCTTTTTTACCAAAAAAAACATGTATATCCCGGATGTGTTTTTATGATATGCAATGCAGAAAATACAAAGTAATGCCTAAAAGTGTCATGTCACGGATGGTGTGGGACAGTAAAGATGAATCTCTCGTAGTCGGATTGAGAACACCATCAGTTCAATCAACTCTTCAGGAAAGACCCCCTTTTTCAAACCGGCTTTTACCCGATGACCCCTTTTTGTGTTACTGGTCTACCTATTACCCAATGCCCCCCCCTCCTCAATGACCAACCTTTTTATTTTCTGCTACCCAATGACCCCCCCAATTTTATTTCCATAGCAAAGTACTTAATGATCCACCTTTTTTTCAGTGGGTATTTTGTGTTCTCCTATATAGTATTAAGTAGTTACAAGCTATTGCCCCTTCTGGCAATCAGGTACCATTGACCCTCATTTTCAGTTTTTTTACACCAAATTACTCTTTTTTTAAAGTTACGAAATGGCCCCATTTTTTATCCAGGTTATGCACTGAATGGCCCATATTTTTGTAAATGTACATTTTAGCTGAAAGACCCCTACTAGGAGTGCCCAGAAAGAAAGAAAGAAAGAAAGAAAGAAAGAAAGAAAGAAAGAAAGAAAGAAAGAAAGAAAGAAAGAAAGAAAGAAAGAAAGCAAGAAAGAAAGAAAGAAAGAAAGAAAGAAAGAAAGAAAGAAAGAACGAACGAACGAACGAACGAAGAAAGAAAAAGAAAGAAAGAAAGAAAGAAAGAAAGAAAGAAAGAAAGAAAGAAAGAAAGAAAGAAAGAAAGAGGCTAGACTAAAGAAAGCGGCTAGACTAAAGGAAGAAGAAGAAAGCATTAGCATGTAAACTAATTTCATAAATTTCACACGTACCTCCCCATTGATAGGGGTAGTTTCTGTTCAAATCAGTTCCAACACAAGAAGATGAAGGGTTTGGCTGGCGGTTCTTCCTCCACATACGATCCTAAGTGAGAAGATAAAAATGGGTTTTTGACAGAAGTGAGACGAATCAGACATTGGTACTATCTGCTGCCGGAAGAAAATGATGGTACGGGATTGATCATAAATACTTCTATTGTGGGGTCGGAGAATAATAGAGGGGGTGTGGAAATTTTTAGCACAGCTACCTTGGCAACGCTGACAAACGCGAGCGTATTGCGAGGACGTTGACCACATCGACTCGCCGATTATAGGTGTGGGTGTCGTTTCTAAAATAAATACACTTTATATATATTTTTTAACTTATTTTGTTTTTCTATTGATTTATAAAATTAATGTTTATGTTTTATTCGTTCAATGGAAAGAGTATTTTCATTCGGTGTTCCATTCAACTCGGCAAAGCCTCGTTGAATGGAACAGTCCATATTTCACCTCGTGAAAATATTCTCCCCATTGTTCTCATAAACATTCAATATTTGTATAATTAATAACTAATAATTTGAGATTATAATCAGATCTACTGGAATTATATTTCACATCATATTCCGGATGCATTATCAGGCCAGCTGATGTTATGGCGGCAACTCAAATTGCCAACTCAAATCGTAAGTCTCGTAGAGCAGATTATAATCTCAAATTCTTAGAACTAATATCACTAAAAGGTAGGTGGTCAAATTTTTTTGGTATTGTGTTTTGTACCTCACATTGAGACCTATACCAAAATAACCCATTTCCCAAGTTTTGAGGTACATTGCACTAGCCTTTTTGAAGCAGCGCCCGCAGGCGATGCTTCCCTATTTAATTTCACCGAAATGGCTTGCATACGATAGGTGATATGCCTCAACTTTTGTTGATACACTATTCAAAATACATACGATAATCGAGCTCAACTGTATTCGAAGGCCGTGATTGGTCAATTCTCAAAAGCTCACGGCCTTCGAATACAGTCGTCACGAGCTATGCAAGGTACATGTAGCTCAAGGTCGAAGTTTGGTCATACGTAGCTTAGGTCGCGCGATGGTTTAATTGCACGAAAAGTACGCTGACGTAACACCACTCCACGCCATACATATTCTCCCAGTCACATTTCCCCAATATGAAATTTTAAAAAAGGAAAATTAAGTTTGGCAGAGGCGGGGTTCGAACTCCCGGCGCACCGCTTTGGATACTCTATGAGCCTAGCGCCTTAGACCGCTCGGCCACTTGTCTTGTTGGTATCCATTTGAAACTTATTTGAACATATAATCGCAACTTCAACATAGGCCTACCACGTGACAAGGCAGAAAACGTACCATATTTTGGAATTTTATTTGCCTAAAAACATTAATGTGTATTAATAGCGCTCAATTGTTGTTAACTGCGTGTTCTACATACAGAAATCCTACAATAAAAAAAGGCCTCTACATAGACAATACATTATATCGATTTTGACTCGCCGGACACGTGCGCTCGTACATCGTATATACATGTGTGTCAGTATAATAATATAGTGGGGTCTACAATTTTTCTTGTATACACGTTCGATGTTTTTATCATTTATATAAAAATTCCACATTAGACCTCAAATTTTTCAGGAAATAAATGATCAGATTACCATAAAAACGAAACAGTAATCTTTGGCGGGGTCTAATGTAATTTTTACATAGAATTTTCAACGTTTTTTCTATCCTTATTCTTGCTCAATTAAAAAAATATTTTGGCGTATATAAAATTGAAATGAAATTCTTAAACGACATCAAATGTGCCACAGTTGGGTATCACGAATCGTTATATATGATGTGCAGTATATTCTTTTATAAATAGGATGCTTCAATTTTGACACAAAAAATATTTCATTGAAAACCCTCTCACTCGGCTATCTAAAATAAAGGTAACACGCTTCCCTAGAATGTGCAATAAATTAGCATTAAAAGTTTTCTTATTTTAGCAGCATTCCAGAAACACTTGTCGTTTGGAGAAAAGAGGAGTACTCCGTAGGCGTGTGTTCTTTGCGTAGTACGCAAATAAAATATATACTGCGCCAATAAAGTATCCTTATACTTGGAACTTGGAAAAATAATCACAATTTCCAAACTGAACAATATTGGGGTAAATTTGTTATTTTAATAAATGCCCTATCTAATCCTGCACATTATGACACCATATCGAATCCAATGTGACTTCAAGAAGCAAAGTTAAAAGCATTTGATTAGACGAAGGTCCAGTTTTAAAAGTGACAAACTGGCCTATTCAAAACTCCACAGACTAGACATCTGGTTTGAGAGTGGTGAATGGCTAATTTATGCGTTTGGCATTAATTAAGAACCAAAGGACCAAAAGAAAACTGAAACAAAATAACTGACAAATAAAATGAAAGTTATGAAAAGTTCAGAGAAGCAAAAACTGAAATAAAAACTGCTTTAAATAACGCTTCATTGAAGAAGCTGTGTTGTCTCTTTGTTTCGCTTGTTGGAATCTTTTTGCGCTTCTTGAGGTCACATTGGATTCAATATGGTGTCATAATGTGCAGGATTAGATAGTGCATCTATTAAAAAAACAAATTTACCCTAATATTGTTCAGTTTTGAAATTATGATTATTTGTCCAAGTGTAAGGATACTTTATTGGCGCAGTATTATGTGTCTACCCAAGATATTGGCTCTCATGATCGATAATTAGATATTTAGCCTATAGTAAAGACTAAAACAGTCGTATTTTCACGTAGTAAACTAAAAAATCATCAAAGGTTAATTATCTTGGGATTTAATTAAACTATATAAATTTAACAATAAGTTTAAATTTAGAGAATAAAGGTATTTGTCGTGCATCTATCGTCTCATATAACACGGGCGACATCATTATTTCAAGCAAAACGACGGTTCCAATAGCACGTGCGAGTATCTCCTCGACATGTACGCGCTAAAGTGTGTGTTATCGTGTCGTCATGTCACAAGATTATCGCAAAACAGCCAATCATTTTAAGCGTATTCAATTATTGACCAATGAAATCCTAGACGCCTAAGATTTTACACGCCTAAGATTTCTTACACGTCTAAGGGACCGTTCACAAACACTTGTAAGGGGGGCCTGATGCAAAAAGGGGGGCCCTGAAAATGTTTGACTCTCCTAAGGGGGGGCCTGAAAAAATTACAACAAATTTTCCTGGAAAAATTGAGTTTATATGCTTTTCTATGGGGTTGACCCATAATTTTCATGTCAAAAAGGGGGGCCCTGAAATTTTTTGGGTCTGAAAGGGGGGCCCCAAAAATGTTCGCGATGAAACTTTTTTGCATCAGGCCCCCCCCCTTACAAGTGTTTGTGAACGGTCCCTAAGATTGATACTTTAGTGATGGACGGTATCACCAATGTGATAGCTCGCCTAGCTCACGGGCGCACACCACTAAATAAACTCCCATTGAAATACGTGTAAATATACATGAAAGTAAGTTTGTTTTTCTACCCCATGTAAAACCATTTTTCATATTTTGGTAGCACCAATGTCTTAAATAAAGATTAAAATTTAATTTAAAATGGTTTTTTTGACACAAGTTGAGACTAACTTTTAAGCTACGGGGACCTGAACAGCGCCACCCTTATTTTCAGCTTGCACAAATGCCTCCTTACCATGTCCGCACGCGGATTAGTTTCGGGAGCCAAACTTTTTGACCAGATCAAGATGCACCATTTTGTGATATTCTGAACATTGATCAATTGCATATCTTTTAATTTAATTATAATAAACAATCACGGCTACTCATCTTGCTCCCAAGGGACACCCACTTGTTTTCACTACCGACCTATGTTTACCGGGACTATCAAGGGTTACACCAAATGCGGAAGGATTTAGTGGTGTGCTGCCTCACAAAGCACCTTGGAAGACTACTACTAGCAGCTCGTATTACAGATACCATGTGCATTAACCGATCATAAAGTACGGCGGGAAAATCAGTTCAGTTCAGTTTATTTATAGGTATAAGTTTCGAATATTTTATCAGATTTGTTATCAGGGAAGTGCCATTATAATCCGGCAGAATGACCAAATGACACGACCGCCAACCATGCCAACACAGCCTGTAACATCATGTACAGGTCCTGACCAACAACAACAGGCGCCGGTGAGAGCATCTCTACAGCGTCCGTCGTACGGTTTGATCGAATTTGCGATACCGTCCATCACTAGTCACGGTCAAATGGTCAATCTTGGACGTCTAAGAAAAATCTTAGGCGTGTAAAATCTTAGGCGTCTAAGATTTCATTGGTCAATAATTGAATACGCCTGTCATTCGTTGATTTAAGTTTACCGCGAAATTCTTAGACGTCTAAGATTGCATCTTAGGCGTCTAAGATTGCATCTTAGACGTCTAAGAATGCATCTTAGACGTCTAAGATTGCATCTTGGACGTCCAAGGTTGGGCGTATTATCTTAGGCGTATTTTAAAGGTATCCGCCATCCATACTGTCGTGCATCTATCGCTATATATTATTTGAATTAATTCAATTAGGGTGCATCTATAAGAAAATCGTAGCGTTTTTACCCCTCTGAGACTCGAGAACCATACGTCTCAGCTAGGTCAAACATATCTTTTCTAAATCGTCATACAGAGCAATACTTTGGCGTGGTTTATGAAAAGTCCTGAGCAATTATAAAATTTGACCACTGCATACCTGAATTCTTTTCTGAGTAAGATGCATTTTTTTTTATCAACGTTTTGCCTAATCTTTGAGATCAGTTTAAAAGCTCACGGGATTTCTCTTGCTTCTTGACTATGATGACTACAAAGCCATATTTCAGATGTGCTGGGACTCCCGTTCTCTGATACCTGTATGATGGATCTAAGATATTCCGAAACAATAGCTTCGCTCGCTGCTCCTTTCGCTCGAGGGGCGTCGCAGTTTGCGAAAAGGGATATTGCGAATACAGACCAAACAAACACGGTGAAAACGAACATTCCCACATTTTCCTGAACTCTCGAAGTGAATTGTCGAACTTGGCAACATTCTGTAGATGTACATTGTACTTTATAGTAAGATTTAATCTTTCCCTAGAGAAGTTTCTTTCTAGGGAAAGACTAAATCTTACTCATGTTACCAACCTAGCTGAGTACCAAGCCCGGGGCATATCAAAAATATTTGGTGGGTATGTTCCCCGGAATTTTGAGGTGGTGGGTCTTTGGGAGCTGACGGTGTACCGGTAAAAGGGGGTCTTTCGGAGCTGCGAACAAGTAAAATGGGGACTTTTGGAGCTGCGAACAGTGAAAATCAAGGGTCTTTCTTGGCTTCCTGATTGAAAATCGCCTAAAAACAGAAATATGAGGAATGAGCAATTTTGGGGCCTTTTAGAGCTGAAATTATCCAAATCAAGAGTCTTTCGGAGCTCTGTTTTGGTCAAATATAGGGAGGGGGTCCTTCGGAGCTGCGAAATCTAAAAGGGGGTCTTTCCGGGGAACATACCCGTGTAGATTTTTGTGTTAAGTGCCCCCCCCGTACCAAGTAATTTCAAATTATTGTACTTTATTTAAAAAAATATAGAAATTTAAGTACAATTGTAGTCTTTATTTTAAAATTGTATTGAGACATATTATTTTGTTTCTTTCAATAGGCCTTTAACTTTCAATTTTAATTGAAATAGTATTTGTATTGGGCCCGGTATCCGCTTGTCGTAGTATTTATAATGGTTTTATAGTGAATCCCCGGGATTCTCTCATACCTTTAGAAGTTTGTACATAGCTAAAACTTGTATACTCACATTGCTCCACGTGTAAGCATAACCATCTACGTTCAGGGATGGTATAATATACCAGTCATAGTTGTCTACCATGGCCTTCACCGTGGCATCAGTGTTGTAAGTTGTTGCCAGCTGCAAGACATAGGTCAAAACTGATATGAAAATGAGCGCGAAATACGCATGATAACATTGTTTATGTTTTTGGGCGGGTGCGGCATGCCGCACCCGCCCTGTATTAGCCTGACTATTGACCTACTTTTTCACATGCAGTGTTTGCAGAAAATATTCGTGCTGGTTATATACCCAAAAACCCACAGAGGTGATAGTTTACAGCGAATTTTGTAATTATTACTTGATTTTGATATTTAAGTAATACGATAAAGTCATCATAGGCAGTAATGTGTTGGTTTGAAAAGAAATAACAAAAATAATTATTTAAGTAATAGAAATACTAT
This sequence comes from Amphiura filiformis, assembly GCF_039555335.1. NCBI lineage: Eukaryota > Metazoa > Echinodermata > Ophiuroidea > Amphilepidida > Amphiuridae > Amphiura > Amphiura filiformis. The sequence goes on along the minus strand of NW_027305490.1, from coordinate 1,187,817 downwards.
TCAGAAATTGCAGCAAGATTTGCAGATGTCTTTATTTGAACAGTACCAGTTCTCTAGTTTTGCTAGTTTTCCTAATCTTTGGGCTAAATTAATAGCATGATAAAGGTCATAATTTTACACTGACAGCTTCGCTATGTACTTATAGCTTGTATGTGCATTGTGCTCAGTGTGTACATAGGCTATTTACTTTTCAAATCTTGTGACAAATTGTGCTTGCTGATGCTTGTATAATGTATTAGACAAATTATTAGAATGCATGTGCAGCATGTCCTGCATGTATGTAGCACCAGTAGAAATGGCCCAGGTTGAATAGAATAAATAAACCTATGAATGAATATTTTATTCCCTGGATTATATTTGTCGGGACAAAATAATGATATAGCTTGACGCTTTGAAATACAGTTATGTTAATCATGATATTAGTTAGAAAGTTAAAAAATAATATCGAAATCTTATAAAATCAAACTTTTCCCCTCATAAGTTGTATCAAAAGAATATATTGAGGAAATAGATATGACAGATTTTGAAATTTTGATATGGAAAGATAGCCCAGACATGTTGTCTCACCAGAGAAGATGAGCAGAAGTCTTCCTATCTGATGATTAAAAAAACCTCTAGGTATGATTACGAAAATGTTTTAAATAACTATTATCTACAAAACTTTTATAACAATGTTTTATATAAAATGCTAATATAAACGTTTTCTGTTATGATGTGAAGGGTTAATATAAAAACAGGGAAAATCTGTTCCAACTGACCAGTAGGGAACCAAAGGCTGGATCCAAACGGATACAACAGTGTCACACTAGCAATGGATAAGATTAAAATCAGGGAAAATATGACACAACATCCAATGGGGGAATAACATAAACGTATAAAGTTAAAACCTCTTTTAACTTTGTTTATACGTCTTGTGTTATTCCCCCATTGGAAATCGATGTTGCGTCATATTTTCGCTGTTTTTAATTGTGAAGGGTTACTCATTCTTTCATTTTTCTTGACAATTTTTCATTTGCCCGCCCTATTCCTTTTAAAGGAATTTTTATTTCACCAGCAAACATTTTATTTCAATATAATTGCACAGAAACACAATCTCCGCTAGCTTATGTTAAAAAATTTAAGCGACCGCATGCTTTTTTTGTTTGTTTTTATGCCACTGATGGCAAAAATAATATCACTACTTTCTGTCAAACTGCAAATATGTGTATTTGTCTTTAGTTTTTCAATACCTAGGGCGCCGAAATTTTTACTTCTCGCCCGAAGGCAGCTTTCAAAATTCAAAAAATGGTACAGGTGTGTAAGGATGAAACAGACTTCTGTTAGAGAATAATATACAAAAGTTGTCTTTGAGACTTTTGGACCTAAATTATGAGTCATTGGATTAGAACATCAATTTTACAACAAACGTTGGTTGGAAAGTAAAAAAACCAGTGAACATTGATGAAGAAAGCCTTGAGTATTGGATTGCTTGCTCTAAACATGCTAAATGTCTTCGAATAGCGTTGATATCGCAAAAGAGCATTTAGTGATATAAAGTGAGTTTGTGTCAAACTTACAGGCCTCACATTACAGTCACTGACCATTGCCATTGTCACCTCAATCGTTCCAGAAACCAGTTACATAAAAGCTCATAAACCAGCGGGTTTTGAAATGGGCCACTCATTAAAGTTTTTCCGACAAGACAATTTAACAACATCTCAAGAACGGAGGGACATACCTTCCCCGTTATTTCATAGAGGGACCCCTTAAAATCCTGATTATTATTATTGCTTTGTGTATCCTTTTTAGCGCGAAAACACCGTGGGCAAAAATAGGATTAAATTGGAAAATGTTTGTGCATTAGCTCATTATACCAAAACTGAAATTAAAATATTTTTGCCCGCGTCTAGCGCAAATGTCCCTAAATCCGGCGAAAAATATGCGCCGGATTTTCTACCCTCGCCACTGACAAAGTTAGGAGATGGTCAAGTATGAGTTTAACGAAAGTATCGGGTGATGACAGCGATGCTGAAACTACATATTGAAGAGCCCCACCCCTCCACCGGTCCAAGCGACACGGTTCTGACTAGCTTACCTGATTGGCCATATACATCATAGTTGCTGGAGAGATCCACTCACGTGCATGGATACCACCTTGTATATGAATTACGCGTTTACTTCCTCCGGAGCTGATCTGAAAATCAATATATAAAAATATACAGTGTACAAACGGCAATCTGCCATGTGTATGTACATGTATGTGCCGTGGGTCATTCATTCACAACAAGCACGAATCACATGGTTTTATTTAAAACTCATATTGACCAACATAAAAATTGTCAAGTGCAATGACGTCATTGTTATTTGTACTCAACTGTCGTCAGCCTGCATTATATTATTTGGACGTCATTACCCAGGAATTTTGAATATCGCGTGTTAAGAGATGGCCGTTTTTATTCGTTTTTATGGTCAATATCAGTTTGTTAAAAACATGTGATTCGTGCTTGACAATCATTTTCTAACATTTTAGTTATAATCACTGATAATGTTGTGATTGTCGGAGACTTCTTCTAAGATGTGTCGTTCCAAGACTCTAGCTTCTGGGTCCCAGAGGCTAGCTTTGGGGCTCAACACGTGCTTGTACAGGAAGCATTTAAAGATACATTACCGCCAATCGCATGCTCTCTAGTCCCCATCCCAGCTTCCGGGCTGAGAAAGGTTTGGGGTTGAGGCCCGGCGGTTGAGGTTCAGATAATGGCTCTGTCAGGGCTAGAAGACAAAATTTCGAAAATCTGCCCTTAAGCTCCAATACCATCTGTATAATCTATTTTTCGTCGGTTGGAACCCAATGCAAAACAAAACGGTGAGGGCTGACTTCGATACTCCATTAATTTAACCCTAACACCCATAGGTACCACAAAATACCACGATGAAAATCACTGCGCATGCGTGAATCCGAGGGTCTGCGATGCAGACATGTAGTACCCGTATTCGTACCCGTACTCGGGTCCCAATATCCGTACCCGTACTCGTACCCATGGCTTCGGACCCGTACCCGTACTCATGCCCTATTTTGACTTCGGACCCGTACCCGTACCCGTACTCATGGATCGGGACCCGTACCCGTACTCATGGCCTGGGATCCGTACCCGTACCCGTACTCATGGCATGGGATACCCGTACCCGTACTCATGGCAGGGGACCCATACCCGTACCCATGCTGGGACCTGTACCCGTACCCGTACTCGAGTCCCAATTTCCGTACCCGTACCCGTACCCTACCCATGGCTTCAGACCCGTACCCGTACCCGTACTCATGCCCTATTTTGACTTCGGACCCGTACATGTACCCGTAAGGACTGGGACCCGTACACGTACCCATGACCTGGGACCCGTACCCGTACCCGTACCCATACCCGTACCCATGGCCTGGGACCCGTGCCCGTACCCGTACTTATGGCGGGTCCCAATACTACAAGTCTGCTGCGATGACGCAATCACCCTAAGTGTTATATGCTCACGGAATCGCTGCCCGGGGCAGCGTTACCCGTGTGGCTACCGGTCCGTGATCGTGTGCTTGGCATGCGGGGGTCTAAGGTTCGAATCCCGGGCACGCCAAGTGACATCTTTCTTCATTTTCTCTCCTTTTTCGTTTCTTCATTAACTTCCAATAGCAAAAAGCAGCGTGGGGTGTTAGGGTTAGATAACATGAATTTTCCTAGATTGAAGCCTATGTTAATAATACATGTGTAACTTTAGCCTTACACGGTGTAAGGCTAAAGGCTCTGATTTTCAAAATCAGGGTGCGACAACAAAATAAAATGGGGTCTTTGGGTAAAGATGGATTTGTGGACCTAAATTGGGAGGTCATGGCCCATGACTCATGTGAGAGAATACGACTTTTGCGTACAATCGACAATACATTCATATAAGAAACTGAAAATTTAATTATACAATAATGCTTCTCAGAAAAAAAATATCATGGTTACAAAGCAGTGGAATTAGTAACAAATCGGCTAACAGAAAATCTTTACTTAATTTCGACTTTCAATGATTAGCAATAGCATTTTTTCTTTTCAAAATAACAGAATAATTTAATTTGATCTCTTCCCTAGTTTGTGTTCAAACGCTTTTGTCCGATTTCACTAATCGCCCGAGTTGGGCCACCTTTTGCCAAGTTCGAACCGCGTAAAATGAGCACTCATGCTTATCGTCAAAGAACTCAGAACAAAAGCAAATGTTTTTCATGTTTTTCTTTCACTAACTTGACATTAGTAAATAAATAATAATATGATCTTTATTTCAAATTCCTAAATTAAAATACAACTTCAAATGGCCCATTGTTTAAAATTACCCATCTTAAGAACACCGACCAGATGTTTAATTGATTCAACTCAATTTAGTCACTTTTGCTACACAAAGACGCGAAAGTGGCCCGAGCTGTTAGGACTACTTTACACAATTGGGCTTATCTTCGCTTGTAGACCACCGACTTTATTGAAAAAAGCTTGTGTAGTAGTTTAAGAAATTACCTTGACGACCAAGTAAGATTCAATACATTCAATAAAAAAAATTTTGTTACAACCTGTACAAGTGCATCTCATATGTATTTCATGAAAATTGGATGCCATACTCCATTTGGATTCGGCATCGGGAGCATTTTTGGGCCGTGGTCAAAATAAATTCGTCATGATAAAGCGGGCGATTATTCAGTATGAGTGGTGGTCCCTCTCTCACACTTGGAATTTTATTTTGACAACGTACCTTAACTGCTTTGATATCCCGACCTTCGTAAGATTTCCCGATGTAAATTTCGGTGACCAAAGGCTGCTCGTTAGCAAAATCTGTAACCCATGTACTGATCTGTGTATATAAGTATACATTTTTTTTAAAATAGTAACATTTATTATAAAAATCCACAACACACACAAAAACGATTTACACACAAGCAGGGAACTGTTACCAAACAACTGAGATATTGCAAACTATTCTTGCTTCAGGGAGCACGGTGGCCGAGCGGAATAGGCTCCGACTGATAATCGGAAGGTTAATATAATAATAATAATAATAATTTATTTCTTATATAGCGCAGTACAATAAAATATCTCAAAGCGCTTTACAATAAACATGATAATAACACATGATACAAATTTATACATGGAACGCAAATATATAAATTACACTGGTTAAAAACTATGCACATATAAAACCAATTAACATGATTTAGAACAAGATTAAAACATATCTGATATACCAAAACACTGCATAAGCTAACATTGCACATTTAACGAGCGCAAGTACACTGACACAAACCAAAAAAAATAATTGTGTGCAAGGTAAAGCGTAAGTAATCATTTAAAAATACAACATAATTACACAAGAAAAATTCAGTATTGAAACGCAGGGAACCAAACTGCGGGGGCAAAGACAATTATTAAAAAGTCGAAACGCAACGCAGGATCATAAATAAAGACCAAAAAAGGCTCCTAAGAATTATTAAAAGCAATTTTGAACAAATGTGTGCAAGAGATGAAGATGATTTAATGTGAGCCGGCAGTTTGTTCCACAGAAGGGGTGCAGCATTACAGAAAGCCCGCTCGCCATAAAATTGAGTTTTACCCCTTGCTGGTAGACGGAGAAGGTTTTGTGACGGAGAGCGCAGAGATCGGCCAGGATTGTATGTGATTAAAAGGTTGCGGGTTCGAGCCCCAGCGACACCATCGTGTTGTGCCCTTGAGTAAGGCACTTTATCTCGATTACTCCTCTCCACCCAGGTGTATAAATGGGTACCTCAAGTTTTCCCTTCATCCAATCATAAATTTTTTTATATCGAGCGAAAGCTAACACTTCCCGCTAAAAACACTTTTTACATTACCTCAACAGATGACGCAATTCAATGGCGAATGTGGTAAATTTTGGACCAAAATGTAGGTTTTAAAAGTCAAAACCACCAGTGATACTTACAATATTTTTCAAATTTTATGTTATTAAATGAAAGAGCACACTTACATTGTCCATATACTAGATTAATTTAGTAGTAATATAGCCTGTAGGGACGTTTACTTCCGGGTCACGAGGTCAAAGGTCAACCGGAAGTGGTCAAAGGTCAACCGGAAATGACTCCATTTTGAAAGGTCAACCGAAAAAAACGCCATTTTGAAAATTAGAAAAATTTTAAAAAAATTCCAAAAAAAAAAAATCAAAAAAAATTCCAAAAAAAAAATTTCAAAAAAAATTTCAAACAAATTTTCGAAAAAAATATTTTGAAAAAAAATTTCAAAAAAAATTTTCGAAAAAAAAATTTCAAAAAAAAACATTTTTGAAAAAAAATTTGAAACAAATTTTCGAAAAAAAAAAATTTCAAAAAAATTAACAAATTTTTTCAAAAAGTGAACTTTGACCCGGAAGTGAACTTTGGTCAAAAATGATCCTCAGGGGGTGTTTTTTCTAGAAACACCGAATTTTTAAAAATAAGACTTTTTCCCTAATTTAAAACGTTGTATCGACCGTTTTACGGAATGTATCGGCACCAAATTTGGTATACCCGTTAAGGGTCGATTTGAAAACTACCCGCGGGGGTCGAGAGTTTAAAAGGTCGATGCGCTTAAAATATCATTTTGTGTAGGGAAATATCGTATTTTTCGTTTTATACCCCGTATCGAAGTAAAACTTAGAGGTGCGACCATGCAAAGCACAAGTGACCTTTGACCCGGAAGTCACGGTCGACCCTGAGTGCCCCTACACGATCTTTGACCCCTACATGACCTCTCCTCAAATGCGCCAATTACATCAAACGCGTCAATTTCGGTGAAATGAGTAAATGAGCAGTGAAATGAGCAGTAAAATCGTCAAAGCGTAACGAATCGCGTCAAAAATGCGTCCATGCGTCGTGAAATGCTTTGTCCACGTCGACCCCTTTCTCCATTTTCTCCTCGAGATCGTCCGTGATCTCCGTATAAACGTCTTCGTCTTTGAGACGCGCGTGGCTTCGTAGAAACGTACTGTACTGGTCGAAAAAGTCGCGTTTGACGGCCCATACTGTTTTCAAGTAGGCCTTTTCCCTAGCCATCTCCGGGTCCTTGCCGTCTTTGATGTACTTTTCGTATTTTTCCCTCCTCATGTCTTCCGTAGCTTCTTTAGCTCCCTCGTACCATTCCCGATAAGCCTCGTTGTCTTCCAGTTCGTCGTTGTCTTCGTCCGACACATCGCGCTCTTCGACCTCCGAGTCGGAGTCCTTATCGTCGGAATCCATCTCCTCCTCTTCTTCTTTTTCTCTTTCCTTGGAGTGTACGTGTCGCTCGTGTCTCTCGAGATCGTACTTGCGTGAGAACGTCCTGCCGCACAGGGAGCAAGGGTAAGATTTAAAGGTATTCATGTTGACTCGTTGAAGGTTCGGATCGAAATGACCGAGAGGTTTAAGCTAACCGGTTTATATATGCTTTTGCGTTACGCATTTCTTGCGCGATCGACGCAGTTTAAGACGCAATTTACGCATTTTTACGCAATCTATAACGCTTTGACGCATTTCGTTGCGTAATCGACGCAATTAGTTTACGCAATTAACATGATTAAGAACAAGATTAAAACATATCTGATATACCAAAACACTGCATAAGCTAACATTGCACATTTAACGAGCGCAAGTACACTGACACAAACCAAAAAAAATAATTGTGTGCAAGGTAAAGCGTAAGTAATCATTTAAAAATACAACATAATTACACAAGAAAAATACAGTATTGAAACGCAAATTATGACGCAATGATGCATTTTGGACGCAATTCGTTACGCTTTGACGCATTTCACGACGCATTGAAGCATTTTTTACGCGATTCGTTACGCTTTGACGCATTTCACGACGCATGGACGCATTTTTGACGCGATTCGTTACGCTTTGACGTATTTTGTTACGCAATCGACGCATTTTGCCGCATTTGTGCATTTTGTTGTATATTTGGTGGTGATGGGAGGGGAGAGGAGAACCGGCTCTAACCGGTTTTATCCGGTTCTATATATAACATTACTCCGCTTATTTCACAGCTCGTTGGCTCATTTCCCTGATCATTTACTCATTGACATGCTCATTGACATGCTCATCGACTCATTTCACACATCATTGACTCCTTTCACAGCTCATTTGCTCAATTCACCGCTCATTTGCTCATTTCACCGCTCATTTACTCATTTCACTGCTCATTGACTCATTTCACCGCTCATTTGCTCATTTCATTGCTCATTTGCTCATTTCCCCGCTCATTTGCTCATTTCACTGCTCATTTGCTCATTTTACTGCTCATTTCACTGCTCATTTACTCATTTCACCGAAATTGACGCGTTTGATGTAATTGGCGCATTTGAGGAGAGGTCATGTAGGGGTCAAAGATCGTGTAGGGGCACTCAGGGTCGACCGTGACTTCCGGGTCAAAGGTCACTTGTGCTTTGCATGGTCGCACCTCTAAGTTTTACTTCGATACGGGGTATAAAACGAAAAATACGATATTTCCCTACACAAAATTATATTTTAAGCGCATCGACCTTTTGACCTCTCGACCCCCGCGGGTAGTTTGCAAATCGACCCTTAACGGGTATACCAAATTTGGTGCCGATACATTCCGTAAAACGGTCGATACAACGTTTTAAATTAGGGAAAAAAGTCTTATTTTTAAAAAATTCGGTGTTTCTAGAAAAAACACCCCCTGAGGATCATTTTTGGCCAAAGTTCACTTCCGGGTCAAAGTTCACTTTTTGAAAAAATTTGTCGATTTTTTTGAAATTTTTTTTTTCGAAAATTTGTTTGAAATTTTTTTTTCAAAAATTTTTTTTTTGAAATTTTTTTTCCGAAAATTGTTTTTGAACTTTTTTTTTCAAAATGTTTTTTTTTCGAAAATTTTTTTAAATTTTTTCTAATTTTCAAAATGGCGGTTTTTTCGGTTGACCTTTCATAATGGAGTCATTTCCGGTTGACCTTTGACCACTTCCGGTTGACCTTTGACCTCGTGACCCGGAAGTAAACGTCCCTACAGGCTATATTAAATGTTCAAATGCGTTGTGCATTCTGACGTGAACGTGGGTAAAGAACTGTAAATCGGAGATTGTATAAAATTTCAGCACTTCATAAGCGCCCAAATTTATTCCAATTAGGCACTGTTCCTCTACTTAGACTTTCCTAGACTTTTGATGGGAGATGACTGCATCTGAAATGGATTCTGCAATGTGTTGACTGTGGTGGGTCATTTCATAAAGGCATTGCAAAGATAATTCCATATACAAAATCAACAGTTGGGTTTGATGATTCCATTACAAAAATATCTTCATTTTGTACATATATACATTGTTTCATAGAACTCACATTATTTTGTCCCTTTAGTCGTAAACAGAAATAAGTAACCGATACTAATTCTTTTATGATTACATTATTTAATTATAGAATTATACAGAGGTATCAGAAATATCTTATAGATATTATGAAAATTCACAGAAAGATAATATTTATACTTGGACGTCAAAAAGCTCGGTTTTTGCAATTATAGTATCTTCCATTTGGACAGCAGCGTAGCAAGTCTTTCAGGGTGAGGAGCAAAGGCAAATAATTGGTCCCCTTATGTCTATGTTTCGTCACTTTACTCATTGACGTCCACATTTTCATCCCTAACAATTTCGGGGGGGGGGCAGTTTTCCCCAGCCCTCTCCTGGGTATTCCACTGGATTTGGAGTGAAATTAAAGTGGCATAGTGAGTGACAGAAAGTTGAGAAATAATGTTGGTAATCAGATTTCCAAAATAACGTCCACAATCAAGATATCGGTAATATATATTAAAAACAATCCCTGGAAGATTCACCAAAATGTTCTTCAAAAATGGGCTTAAAAGTTTAATTGGTACTGCATTTGTTTCTGATAAATGGCGACATTATTTCTTTGTTATTTCGGTTTGCAGCACAATACAAAAGGGATAAAGCAATCACTCGGCGGGATTGTTTTAATGGGCACGCGTTTGAAAAAAGACCATGCATACTTTGGTCAATTTAAAATTGATATAAAGGGGGTTTATGGATCACAAAAATATTTATTTTCACTGGTTAAAATTAAGCAGTCATTTATCGTGTTCATTACGCTACAGTTTTTACTCCGAGTCGGCTTTGATTAATAGTTCTTTTTATTATGATAAAGTGAATCCTCCTAGCCATCTACACTGTACGCAAAAACAGTAAGTAACCAGCTGCTTAACATAACCAATTTCTTGACCAGATGATGGACGATACATGTTTAATACCAATCACCATGACCACAATGTTTTTTGATCTAGTGCTTTGGAATTCTATAAACATAATCTAAATATTTTCTCATATTAGAATGCATAAAACACTAACCTCATCACTAGTATGGTAGATAGTGTAATCAAACCCGGCCTTAGTATTGACACAGTCCGTGCATCTCTCATTATCAATGTTAGTTTGTACATCTTCCACAAAGATGGAGATATCCAAACCACGGCGAGATAATTCTATCTTTACATCTTGAACAAGATTTGGGCCAACCATAATGTCCACGGGTCGATTCACTTTGGTTGGTTCTTTCCAGAAATCTACCTATTAAAAAATTAATAGCAGTATTAGTCTGAAAAGTAATGTAATACTCTTGCAATTGCTTGGATGGTAACAACTTTCTGGAAGTTAACTTTACAACTTTGAAAATAACAAGTTGTCACTGAGAAGCTCTGAGAGTCGAGGAAATAAGGCTGTCAACATCGAGGTGGATATTAAAATAAGTCGGAAAGGTATTAAAAGTCACGGTAAAAATAGTTTGAGATTGTTCATTTTCCCACAAGGATTAAAACAAGTATAGTTTGCACTGTCTACCGTGTTTCCTTTTTAAATAACACAACTTTCAAAGGCCAATAGAGTTAAATGGCGATTAATCTAGTTTTGTATCTCGGTAACCAAATATAAGAAGCAGTGCAATTTTTTTGGTTTAATCCTGTGACTAGACTTATATCACAGTAACTTTCAGTCGTAGATAGTGCAAACTATACATTGTTTAAAATAAAAAGGCAACAGAATAGGTCAAAAACTGACACTTTCCGGTGTCTGATCACAGTATTTTACTTCACCCGGAATTATTGGAGCCCGCACCTAAATTATTAAGGGGCTGAGCCCCGGCTATCCCCAGGTTCTGGATTTGCAGTGCAAACCCCCTGCAAAACATTTTAAATAATCTTATTTTTAAAAGTGTTGATAAAAATGCATTTTGAACATTTTTACCAAACCATAACACGTTTATAGGGTTTAAAAACATTTTTGTGTTTGCTGGGTTGTTGATATAAGGACAAGAAAGAAACTAATATCATGGGCAATATTGCATGCTCAGCAACAACAGATATTAATAATATATTAGGTTTATACCTTGGAGTATAAATATTAAGAGTGAATTATAGAATTTACTAAATAATAGACGACCTACGGTATCTTCGAGTAGATTGTACAAGTCATGCACTCTTTGTAACTGATCCACGTCCTGTGGTACCACACGCAACACTTGGTACCTGAAAATATAAGGAAGTGGTATGATTACAATGAGTGGTTACGAGGATTTTGCAGTAATGAAAGAACTCCCCACCATGATACTGATCACTAATCAAGCATCGTGTACTTTTACTCTCATGATTTTGCCGGTAATCCAACAACATGTAGACCTACATCCCGTATGTTTTCATCTTGGATAATCTTGGATATGTCCTTTAAATTGTTGAAAAAGTTTAATTAATTCCAACCATGTGTACTTATTTGACCCCAGATGACCCATATGACGTTGAAATAACCGTAGCATGTTTTGGCATCTATGTACCAAGCAACAATGTACCTCTTGTCTACGTAATATTATAAAAACATTTAACAAGACAATGGAATGTGATAATGTCCCCGCCCATAGATAAAAATGAAATAAATAAATAAATAAATAAATAAATAAATAAACACCACATTGTGTAACACATTGTGGTTTCTACCTTACGTTGAGGTTCATCACCCCTGCATTCATATTCAAATTTTTGAGTTAAATTGCTTGAGCAATTTGGATTCTAGAATCCTAGTGGCCCATAGCCGGGTAGCAATCACCAAATTACCATATTTTTGTTCATATCACCTCAACGATCATATTCCAGGACTGAGGTTATGAGCAAAATATGAGCTTTTACAGTTGCAAATTTAACAAATATTCATAATAAACATTTCAACAGTTTTATTTATAATAAAAAGTTTAACAAAATATTGGTACACTTTCTGAATATTGACTTTACCATGAAAACTATATGACTTACCCTGCATAATTCTTGACTGCCGAGGCAGATGCCACAAACACAAGAAGAGCACAAAGCAACTTCATGATCACTGATAGCTAGTCGAATATGACCATGCGAATAATATCAACGGATTGTGAATGAACAATCCTGTTGCCGCTCTGGAACAAATGCTTCATTTCTTGAATTTATACCGATTTGACACTCCTATCTTTATCGATGAATATTCATAACCTATCAGTGTTAGATACTTGCATATAGCGGTACTATCAGTGAAAGTACGTCAAAATGGGCCAATTGCCAGTGATGGAATTTTAGCATTAATCATTTAATAATTCCCATTGATATTACTAATGTATATTATGTTTGAGAAAGCGGTTACAGTATTTTAATATCAATATGCTTTATTTTGAAGTATTAAAAAAAGCAAAATTAAGGAAAACAGTACTTGTGTATCTTTGAAACTGTATTTTCAACAGCAAAAATGTGCAGGGCGATAGAAATAGAAATTAGTGCCAATTATGTTACTTAAATGTCACCTTTTTTACTGTTTGCAACCAGTGGCGTAGCCAGAATTTTGGAACCGAGGGGCACAACTTGTTAATGTACCGACGGAAATATTCTTGCCGACGGAAGTTGTGATTTGTTGACCCCAATTTTATTTGCATGGTTTGAAAAAGTGAAGAGCAAAAAAAAAAAAATAGGCGGTACCAACATAAAAATACACAATTTTTATGTAATCTTCAATTTCATTCACGATTTTTAACAATTTTTCATCATTTTTTTATAATTATCCCCTTTTTTCTGTCGTCCTGGGTAAAAAAAATAGTCTATTGTTAACCCTTTTTTTCTACCAACGCCTGCCGTCTACCGACGGCCTTACATGAACCGACAGCCATGACGAGCGGGGGGGTAATTGGCTACGCCACTGTTTGCAACCATCATGATCATTTATAAAAATCTAGGATTTACATTTTTTCGGCAAACGATCCTTCACAATTTCTATGTTTTAAACCATTAGCTAGAATATTCGCGGCACAAAAAGGGACGGGTAAACATTTAAGAAGCACCCCTTAACAACGATTAACGTTGATTTCTGAAAAACCACCCTTTTACTTCCCAAGAATTTACCTATAAAACAACCCATAAGAAATATTAACCTTCAAGACACGCCATATAAATTAAGGAGTTAGAATTACACCTAGTATTTAAAATGGGTCCCTTTGTAATGCCCTCAATAAGAAGCAAGAACTGACTTTCAAAAAACGCAACGAATTAAGATCATGTTTCATAATTTTGCATGCTACTAATGCTAATCATAACCTATCAAAATTTCAGGACAAACGATTTCTTTAACGTGCGATCGCTGCCATAAATAAAGGAATCTACTTAATATGTCGATTTCTTACACTGAAATCTAGTGAAAACTGTATCCAATAGCGTAGCTTATAATCGACTTTATAAGAAAGCTGATTTTCATGAAACATACTATAATCTTGATTATTTAACAAGCTGTGTTGCGTTTGAGTTTTGATTGGTGGCTAAACATTAACTTTCGTCTGATTGGCATATGCTGAATTAGAAACTGACATTATGTCAATATAAAAATCACTATGCAAAGAATACACCCAAAGTATACGTTAGAGCCTGCCTTTTTGTTTTATTGGATGGTCCGGGTTCCCCGGGGCGTGGTTATCTTGATTAATACGTGTTAATAATGAGCCATCTTTGTTAGTTATATATTTCAATAGATTAGATTAGAGGTACTTTGTAATAAAAAAAAATATGTGAGTGGACACCACGAATCAGCCGTAAAGTCGGTCCCCGGTCAATTTTGTTTTATTTCGTGTTTAGAAAATGAAGAGCTTGTTTCAAAAGCCCTTACATCCACTTTTGGCTGAAATTGAGTTATTGGCATGATATTGTAGTGTGGATTAAAATACACATTTTGGTGGTTGTTTGACCTTCATACCACCTTCCCTTCAGAAGATGTTTGGGAAATCTTCGGGAATATCCGGAAATCTGAACTTAAATGAATACAGAATTCTTTTGTTTTAATTTTTTTGATGTATAATAGTAGCCTGGAATGTTCTTAGCCTATTAAAACCAAAAGGACTGTTTTTGGGACACTGTGTTTGAAAAAATCATTTTAATTAACAAAAGGTGTAGCTTCGGAAATACTCAAAAAATGCTATTTCCCGAATTTAATTAAAAATTAATAATTAAAAAAGTAAATGAGATATTTCAATTTTTCTTTTTGATTTTGAAAGCATTAGTCAAGTTACATAAAGTTGTGCAAACAAATGAGCTCAAATTTGATTGCAAAGGTGGTTTCTGGAAAAGGGGTAAATGTATTTTGTTGCAAAACCACTTACATCCACAAAAGGCGCGATATAAAATAATAAAATAAATAGGAAGGCTTGAAAATTGTACCAAACCTATTCTTTTAGTTTCTATTCATCAACACTTTATCCAAACCCAACTTGAATCAAATCGAACGAGTAATACTTGCACAATTAAAAAAAGCTGTTTTTCTCAAAAAGTCAAAAGTGGATGTATGGGGTTTTGCAACAAAGCTCTTCAAATATATATCATAAGCTTTAAAATTGTATATCATTTGACTTCAAACGATATCCAAAAGCGGGGTTATGGTTTGTTGAACTCTGTTCCTTCAACAAAATTGTACCTTTTTTCGGTTCTACATGTGTCTCTTTTTCCACAATTCTGGTAATAAATATCAAACGGTCATACTTGGCGGTCATTTCAAATCATCCCCAAGTCAACGAGGTTCAGGAATGTCCTCTCAATATTGTTAATTGTTGGTTATACATACCTAGAAAAAATACAATGATTTGTTATCCACCACTTGAACAGGATTTAGCCAAAGCAAACAAAGACAAGAACTTAAGGATTCTATAGAAATAGGTAGAAGCTTATTATCCTCTTCAGCAATAAGATTATTGATTGGTTTAAACAGTGTTTGATGAGATACTTGTCGCACAGAATTAAGATACCTATGAATACGACCTTCACGCACATTTTACACTGTAACTCAGAATACAATTTGCCGAGTTTACGGCTCATTCGTAGTGTCCAGTCACATATGGTACAATGTCCCTCGTTGTCTGTATCATTGGCCAAATCCTGGTTTGCCATAGAAGTCACTGGATTTCATTCTTGTCTTTCACTAAAGACATCAAATCGTACTAGTACATGTCCCCGAGACGTGTGAGACGAAGGACGGTATTGGATTGTTGTTGTAAGTGGATTAAGTACGTGAGGACAAAAGAAATTGAACAAGAAATTAATTTTTAACATATTTGTACCAGTGTATAAAGTTATTTTTATCTCTATATTAATGTAAACATTTCTGTAATACTTGGTCACCTTCTGCAAAATTTGCATCAGATTTGGTTCACTGGTTTTGAAAACAATAGCTCTCATGTAATCTATTAAGTAACTCATTCCAAGTTTCTTCACAACACCGTCATTCCTGAAGAAAAACACTGTTTCTTACTCAGTGGGAAAATGTGATAAACTCAGCGAGTAATATTTGGGTTTTGTATCAGAGTCATAAAGCCAAAAGGTTACATACAGGCATTTTAAACCCCATTTTAACTTAATTAGTTCCATAAATGAGAATTTGAGCTCAGACCTCAGTTCAAACCATTAATTTCAATGAACTTTATAACTTCAATGCACCATTGCGTGCAAGTCTTATCTTTTATAACGTATTATCGTTATAATTGCATGTCATCATATTGTTTTATCTTGAATATACATGTGTGTGACGTGTAAGCTACCTCCAAAACAAGAGTAATGATAGCCAGTATCATTCATATCAGTGTTTACTTCATCTGCACAAATAAAGCATATTCTCGCAATTTAGTTATAATGCTAATGAACTCTAAGTCATATGCCACCAGAGGTTGAAATCATACTTTTTCTTTGTTACTTTCTGTCAAATTGGAAGTGTGACATCTATTCAGAATAGATTTCATTGTTGTTAAAAGACCCACATAAACTGGTCTTCCAATAACCTCGACTCAACTTGCTCGCTAGCTCCTGCTCAGTGTTCTACCTTGCCGGCCCTTTAGAAAGGTCAACGTGTTCCCATTTAAGCTATTCTCCTCTCAATAGCTCGCCTGTTTGCGATATTAGCTCAATATGCGACCGCTTGTCCTTTAGTGTGTTTTTTATATTTTTTATTTACATTTTTCTTATTCTTCTTTGTCTCTTCCCTTTCTTCCTTCTTTCTATCACGTCTCTCATAAGTCCAGGAGTCCTCAATTCTTCTTTCTGTTCTTGGTGGTGCTCATTATTGAACTATCTTCCCCGCATGTAACACCTCCTCATTTGCCTTTCTTCTTTCCAACTATCTTCTTTCATTCTTCTCATGCCACTCAAAACTATAAAGGTTTATCCACGTTACTCATGTGACTTCTAACAAAAGGCGCCGCTTACCGTAGTATTCCTCATTCAAACCAATTAAATGCACGACCTCGGAGTTACTTGACATAACTTTGGTGGGCTATTTTGAAAAAAAGTCGCTGATAGGATATCTGAAGTAGCGGCTATATGTAAACACATATCTTATAAAGATACAATTGTAAATGTCTTTCAGAAGAGCTTGTAACAATAAACGATGTTGGAATGTCTCTGATATAAAACAGTAAATATATAGGCATAGCATAGGGCAGCTATTGCAACAACAACCAGATACCATTTACTCAACAAGTTGTCCACCACTACATAGCAGAATTTGGTCAACGTATTTTACCAATGCAACGCAGAAAACCGTTTGCAAAATACATTTTTGCTGTAACTTTGCATGCCCTTCATAATAATAAAAAGGAAGATCCAGGAAGAATTTCAAGTTGTAAGTGATTTATCCAGTGACTCTAACCTGGAAATTAGTGGCCCTTTTCAGTACAGATTCTAAGATATATTGTATAATTCATAAGCAATATTCAAAGATTTATTTACTGTTTGCGAGACCATTTCAATATTTTTCATATCCCAAAGAAGTATATGAATTATGACTCGTACTGTTCATATAATTAAACAGATATATGAATTTAGCCACAAGTTTGGTTTTCAAAAGATGATGTTGTATTGTTTACATTGAAAGTAGGTCTACGGTTCACATCTTATTACGTAATGATGGGATTAATTTTCTCTAAACGACATGACGCTACAATGATATCAACCGGTAGACATGGCATGCACAGTGCAAATTGCAGCCGATTACACGCACAGTAGCATAGACATAAACATCTTAAAAAAAGTAACTAACCCCCCTTAAATAATGACCATTATTCAAAAACGGGTGATTGTTTTACAAATCTGTAAAATGCGTTGAAAGCAGAATTTATTTCTGCACATTTTGACACCTCATTTGCAGCAATTGACTAAATATTGACGTCACGGCGTACATTTAAATCAATGTAATCCAAGATTTGAAAGTTGCAGTAAATTGTATTGATTTTGTATTGAGTGTAATGGGAGGAAATCTGTGTAATGATATCTGAGTGTTTTTGTATTGTAAATATTTGTATGTAAGTGCAACTTTCAAATCTGGACCTTACTACATTAAATTGACCGGTGTTTTATTGTTTTCTGGGCTATCGTATCAAATGAGGTATCAAAATGCGCAGAAATAAATTCTGCTTCAACGCATTTTACAGATTTGTAATACAATAGCCCCTTTTTGAATAATGGCCATAATGGGTTAGTTACTTTTTTGAGATGTTTATATTTCTGTCATTGAGTCATCGAGGCAAATTAAAATGTTTTCTTTGCATTTAACACATTTCAGAGGTAACTTGATGTATTGCTGCAATAGCAAATAGAATTTGGTCAACGTATTTTACCAATGCAACGCAGAAAACCGTTTGCAAAATACATTTTTGCTGTAACTTTGCATGCCCTTCATAATAATAAAAAGGAAGATCCAGGAAGAATTTCCAAGTTGTAAGTGATTTATCCAGTGACTCTAACCTGGAAATTAGTGGCCCTTTTCAGTACAGATTCTAAGATATATTGTATAATTCATAAGCAATATTCAAAGATTTATTTACTGTTTGCGAGACCATTTCAATATTTTTCATATCCCAAAGAAGTATATGAATTATGACTCGTACTGTTCATATAATTAATTCTGCTTCAACGCATTTTACAGATTTGTAATACAATAGCCCCTTTTTGAATAATGGCCATAATGGGTTAGTTACTTTTTTGAGATGTTTATATTTCTGTCATTAAGTCATCGAGGCAAATTAAAATGTTTTCTTTGCATTTAACACATTTCAGAGGTAACTTGATGTATTGCTGCAATAGCAATCGATCTTCGTTGTCATTTACATTTAAAGCCATAACCAGGCGGCATAGGAAGCGCAACACGTGACGTACGAGGCTGGCGAAGATACAGGGCTGACAGCCCCATTCAAAATACACGGTTAGCAATTACAAATGGAAAATTAACATACTTGCAGTGGGTATTAGAGTAAGATAATTTTGCTTTGACACCACGTAATGAATTTTTTGTGAAGATTTCATGATTATGTGTTAATCCAATGGCGACCTCAAAATTGGCGATATCGCTTCCATCACCGCCTGATTATAACATTTGCTGAGGAGGACGCACTCAATATTTTTCAAAATTCATTTTTACACGATTATATTGTACATTATTAAACCAATAATTATACCCTGCAAAAATCAAGACTCTGGGTGTGTAGTTTTGTCAAAATCCGAGATTTTGAATAATTATTGGCGACATCGTCGCTGGTAGTAAATTCCAATTTTCTTTGCTTTGCCTTAGTTGTTCAGCTCAAAAATAAAAGGGATATATCTGACAGTAAAAGCTAACATTTTATGGCAAAGAAATGCTAATCTATTTTGTATGAAAATGTTATAATATGGCTTTAACTCAAAATGCTGACAAGGTCTTGAATGTTTTGGCACGATTTCTGTTTAGGGGGATTGTACATTACATGTAGATAAATGTAGATCCATGGATGGGGGATAAATCACCAGTATTTGACGAGAATGTGGTCCGTGTCATCACCCCACCAAAGTTACACAAATGCGTGTGTTTTGACCAAATTGACCTTATATTTCACTATTTTAGCTTTGAAATTGCAAATTATTTAAAGAGCGAAAGATGCTCGTTCGTTCTGCTTCACGGATTTATACCAACCTCCCCAAATAGCAAAAAAGAAATCTACACCACTGGTATCGGGGGGCCCTTGGGCAATGGGTCGTTGCCCAGAACTTTGAGAGCTTCAAATGTTTCGATTCCTGATGGTTCAATCAAAGACTCTGGAATCAAAAACCCATAGTTTCCTTCATCGCGTAGCTCAACTATGTAGGAATAGCTTACACGTAAGGTGGCATACCCGTAGTCTTCGCTGGCCCCAGCAGCTGGGTCTGAAATAAATAAATAAATAAATAAATAAATAAATTAATAAATAAATAAATTAATAAATTAATAAATTAATAAATTAATAAATTAATAAATTAATTAATTTATTATTTTTTTAATTAATTAATTAATTAATTAATTAATTAATTAATAAATTAATAAATTAATAAATTAATAAATTAATAAATAAATTAATTAATTAATTAATTAATTAATTAATTAATTAATTAATTAATTAATTTTAAAAAATGTATAAATAAATAAATAAATAAATAAATAAATAAATAAATAAATAAATAAATAAATAACATAATAGGAGCATGATGATAAATCAAAATATAAACAGCAAAAGAATTAAGGTACCAATTATTTTCACCCCTGTATTTCGTAAACAAAGACAGATGTGTCATAATTAGAACCAGTAACATAATATCTGTTTCTTTTACCTCGGATTTAAGACCTCATTCGTTGAAATCGGCCAAGAAACAAAGACCCGGTGATCCAGAATCTCAAGGACGATGCAAATTCTAAAGATGCAGATTGCACCAATGGATGCCCTATTGATTTGTACACAACGCGTTCTTAGAACTATATCGCCGTGCTTTCCATGGGTTTTCGATCACCGTTTCTGTAATTCTCAATCGATTATAACAAAAGTCATTTATTTCTCAAATGATTAGATTTTCTCCAAACAAACAAATAACAGAGGCCATGATGGAACCCGTTTCCGGTCTGCAGTGGCCTTGTTCGAGGGCGCCTACACTCGCATTACAGAGACATAATTTACCAAACTAACGCCAGCTTTATTTGCCAATCTTTATCGAGGGACGGGCATGAAGTGTCATTGCCAATCAATACGCAATATCGTGTCTCACTTCTAGCTCGCAAACCAAGGGGTGTAACCTAAATCACGGACCACCCCATCCGTGACCGAGGAGTATCGTCTGCCATCTGGATGCCTGCCCGAACTGTTCGGAATCTCAGGATGCTTTCAGTTTAAGTCATGTCATCATGCAGTTATTGTTAACTACATGTACAGCCTGTCTCAAAAAAAATTGTGCAAGTGAAAAGCGCCCTCTGTGGCAATTAGAAAATACTTTTGTGACATAATGCTTACATCAACGTCAAGGGCACAGTCTTAGCTCTCAAATACCGTTTGTTCTGTTCAATTTGCTCTTTTTAATCTCGAGATATGTTTAGTTAACAACGAAAGAGTAAAATCACAATTGTGCCACTTTTACTAGGGAATAAGGCTGGTACATGTAAATCAATGATAGCTGATGTTGATGCGTCTAATGCACTCCCCTTCGCATTAGACGCATCAACACCAGCGCGGGTGCATTATTTTGTCTAATTTCATTAATTTGTCTAATTTCATGAACTTGTCAAAGTTCATTAACCTATTTGTTTGTCTTTTAACATGTCTTGAATGACAAATGAGAAAAGTATACCATGGTAAAATCATTGATATACAGATGTATTTAATTTTACAGCAATGTGAAATATTTATTTATCGTTTAATTTGTCATAAGTGGAAAAAGAGAACCATTATACCTTTATCATGATAAAACATTAAAAACAATTATGTATTGTTGTATAATTGATGCATTCTTTTGATTTCACGAAGGAACTCTTGATATTAACTTGATGCTATCATTGATTTACATGTACAGCCCTCTTCCCTAGTAAAAGTGGCACAATTGTGATTTTACCCTTTCGTTGTTAAGTAAGCATATCTCAAGATTAAAACAAGCAAATTGAACAGACTAAACGGCATTTGAGAGCTAAGACTATGCCTTTGACGTTGATGTAAGCATTATGTCACAACGGTATTTTCTAATTGTCACAGAGGGCGCTTTTCACTTGCACAATTTTTTTTGAGACAGGCTGTATGTACACAGCACAGGGGCACTCACAATAGGCAATTGAACCCTACTGGTAGCGCTGTGTTGTAGATATAGGAGATATTATCACGTGGTAATAAATTTGCATTGGATAATAGATTACTATAATGGTTTGGTACTGCATATATCGGTTTAATCTTCACTAAGCGGATTTATGGCTGGAAAGGTCACGGTGAATTTGCCGTGGACATAACTGCACTATATATAGTGACCGCACCGCTTAGGTGTTTATCTCGGGTGAGGGGCAGGCAAACCACTCTTCAACTTCTCTCGCTAGAAGTAAGTTACAGAAGCCTCGAATGGACGGATTAAAACGGAAACGACCCACGCCTGGTCGACGACTACGTGAAACGAACCTGACTTTACTAGAAGTGAACAGCTACGCTCTAACATAAGCTGTCCAATCTGTGCCATGAACTAAAGCCATCCATTATTGCTATCGTGGAATCCTTCTTATATGCTATTGTGAACGATGGTGCTGACTGTAACTATACCAGGATACTCCCTCAACTGTCGTAGAAATAGACAGACCTAGATCCAAACAAAGGAGGGATTTCTAACATAATACCTATAGATTCAATCTTTCGCTCTTCTCTAATGTGCCTTTGTGGCTCAATTGGCTAGAGTGTCGCCGATTCGAATTTGGCCAGATGCACTGGGGTATTTTTTTTTCAATGTTTATGTATGCTGGCTGCTCTGGATAAAGATTAAAATTTGTTCAAAGGAGGGATAGCCATCTATTGCCTATCGGGTATCGCCATATTCAAAGGATATGGAGCTGATGTGATTCTCAGTAACAATGAAGTCACAGAAAATACACTTTGCTGCTGTCTACCTAGTGCTACCAGTGATATCATCAGCTATCTGAACTCCACCATCTTGTCAAAGCTGAAGTCAATGCACAATCAGTAGTTCTTCTTGGCGAATTCAATGTCCACCACACGGAATGGCTTTGCAGCAGTACAACAGATGCCGCTGGACGCCGCACACTCGAGATGTGTAATGCTCTTGGCCTGACACTATTTGTCAAAGAACCTACCCGGGAAGTCGAGATTCTTGACTTGGTCACCACTGATCTAGATCCCTTGGTCACCACTGATCTAGATCCCACCTGCAGAGTACATGCAAGACCAGGTACCTTCCTCTACAAAATGCACACCAGCTTGTACCTACCAGATCTTGTTTGTTTGTTTGTTTGTTTGTTTGTTTACCCGGGTTGATCCGTGAGGGACACATGCTAATCCATGGGAAATCTATGGACCGTTCCAAGGTCATACTAAATACCGCACAAGCCTGAATAGCCAGTGTGGGCTAATAAAATGCATGCTGGCCTAAATAGCTTTGATAAACAAAGGATGAAATGGAAGAACATAGCAAGGAAAAGGAGAAAGGAGGGAAGGCCACTCCCAAACACAATTTTACTTTTAGCCGTTACTTCGTGAGAAAGGAAACTGGAATTCCACGCTCAAGCCCCGATGCAAAGGCTTGTAAAAGCACTGCTACCAAAGCCATTTTGTATTCAGAAGAGCTTGTCCATGCCTTGCCATGCTCTCAAAGTAGCCGTTTCTAGAAGTTCGTCATCTTAAATGTTTAATTACATAGGTAACGGGTGAGAATAGGAGGTCCATCCCTTTATTGACCTTGACATATTTTGCTAGGTAACATATGTAACAAATCATCCTAGGTGGTTCAAACTTCTTTATTTTGGCAAATCGTATAGATCACTCGAAATATTACAGCCATAGTTAGTCACATGGCTCAAGCCATCTGTTTCTGATCGACCACCACGCACTAGGGTGTAAAAATATTGCATGAATCTTCCAAAAGTCCTTCATGTTCTATAGTGAGAAAGTAATTTGTCAGCTTTTAGACAAACTTGTGTATCAAGAATAAATTTGCGACAAGGAATCAGTCATGAATTACGTAATTCGGCACTTTAAATACTTACACATGTCAGGTCCAGACATTCCGACAAAATATTCCGTTCCGTACGGCACTTTCAAAGCATCAGTTGCTTTTATAGCTAGAGCATGCTGTATATCGGATAAATATAAAGAAATAAAAAAAAAATATTAGCTCCGCAAATGACACTACGGTATGTTAGAATATTTGAAGTAAGAACCTTTTGAATGTTATACCTTTTATATAACTAGACATTTAAATGTTTTCTGACAACCTTTTCTTACTTTTTTGCGAATGGTGTCGAAAATGTTTTGTGTTCGGCTGGGGATATCTTTTTATCGCAAAATGTCATCAAACGTGCAGAACCCCTCTTAAGGCCATATCAGGTTTATCACCTGAATACCCCTTTATTTTTCAAAATTATGACCGTAATTGAGCATTCTTTTTTTCGACAGAAATTATAATTGCTCAAAATTATGTTCAATCTTGACTAACGTAATTAGTATATTATCCAACATTGACGCTTCGTTATGTATGTGTACGCTGTCGAAGTGATGATGTAACAATATTAACTACCATAGCAATAGATGAATGAATAGATCGCCCTGCACTACAACATTCACGCGGTACCTGTGCAATTCGCGAGCGAAGTGGTTACGTAACTACCTGGTAACTGGATCACGCACCTTTTGGAATTGGTAGTACATGCCATAGAATTTGTGTTGCGATTTCGATCGTGGTGAAGAACTCAAAAGCGTGATCCAGTTGACATGGTGATAATCGGATTACACGTAACACTTCGCTGGTGAATTGTATTCAATCTTTGACTGCAGACATACACAGGTGCGTGATGCGTGCAACTTGTGTGTAGTGCAGGGCGATCTATTCAAAAATTGTATTCATATATTGATATGGTATTATAGAAAGTGTAAATGCGCTTCCAATAACAACTTCGGGAGACGAACCGAAAAAATTAAACATATTAACGTTTACCTGTAAATCCTTATGTGGTTGCCTAATGTCCTTATCATGGGTGTAACCCCATGGGTATAGCCAAAGCTGACTGTAGTTATGGAAGTCAATAAACAGTGCTATGTTGCCTGAGAATCGTTGGAGCCATTTATGTACTACAGAAGTCTCTCTTCCACTCAATGGTGCATCACCATAAAATGTCTCAGAGCAAGGATTTGGACTAGCTCCAATTCCTGCGTTGAAAAGATACATTGGTATATGGTTACAATTTACCCATGTATGAATGAAAAATGTTGGGAACTTGTCCAAAGTGGTCAAAAATTGTCAAAATAGTTACTCAAAGCAGATCTCATCTTCTCTGCTCAAAGTTATTCAAAGTTTCACAAACTTGCTTAAAACTTCCTCACAATCGCGGTAAGTTCATAAACTTGCCTTGAAGTTTCTCAAAATCGCGTAAAGTTAGTCAAAGTTTCACAAAATTGCTTAACATTTTTTCAAAATTGCGTTAAGTTGCTGAAAGGAGGCTCAAAAGTTTTCAAGATTAATCAAAATTGCTTCACCCTGCGCGCAAGCTGCGTAAAGTGACTGTGAATTTCAGCTTTGGGGAACTTTACGTAACATTGTAAAATATTGCAAAATTTCAGGCGTTTTTGGAGAATTTTGCCAACTTTGGGAAGCTTCCCATGTGACATGTGGCCTTGTATGGTAACTGGGCAACTATTGTACTTGAGTGAACATGGTGGGTCGTCGGTACACGGAGGTCCTGGGAATAACCATAATAACTTAATAATTTTCATGCAATTTTAAATGCATGCATGGTTAATTTATCAAATGTTTGTACTATTAAATTGTATTTTTTGCACGCTAATTGCGTCTTTACAGCTTTCAATCGGGAGCAACGACATCCCTTTGGCCATATCGAAAAACGAATAGTCAAACTTTGAGTTTGAGGTATTGATTATTTGAGGTATTAGCTGATGTAAAGGCATGTGTACCGATTAGTGGCGTCCGTAGGTCCAAGGCCAGCAATGCAATATTTAACTTACTTTTGGCCAAAATAAATACATTAATTTCTCGATATTGTCGTTTTTTGAGCAGCATAGCCGAGAGGCTCTGAATTTGCTCAGTGGAACTATATCGTAAATTATCCGCTATTTTTGGCTACATAATTGACTTTAAATGTCTTCAGAATATGCAGGTACCCGCTGCATATAGAGTAAAGTCTGTTTAAACAACTTTGAGCCAATAACACCATAAACCAGCTTGTTAGTCTAATTAATTAATAGAAATTACAGAAACTAGTTCATTATTTAATTGCTATATGATTGCTGTCAACCTTGGTTCTAAATAATCATGGATTTCAGTTTATAAATCAACATAAAAGGGAAAACAATCATGTCATCAAAATGTGTTGGACTCCGTCCAGTTTGTATGGCTCCGTGGGGGTCATCTCGCTATTCGGAAGGTCCACCATTCCGAAGATTCGCTATTCCGAAGGTTCGATTTTCCGAACGTGTAATTTTACCATTCGCTATTCCGAATGTAATTAAAGGTTCGCTATTCCGAGAAAACGGTTCTCTATTCCGAAGGTTCTCTAGTCTGAAAATTCCCAAAACACAAACAGGTTCTCTATTCCGAAAACAGAAAGGTTCTCTATTCCGAATATTCAAATATGGGTTCTCTATTCCGAAAACGAATAAATGTTCTTTATTCCGAAACAAGTCACCGTGTTCTCTACTCCGAATATGAAAAAAGGTTCTCTATTCCGAATATGTTATATGCAGTGAAATTCGTAACATCATGGCTAACCGAAAAACTTAACTTGGTTTGTTTTAGGGCCTTTTCCTCTGTCATCAAACACATCATTCTGTCAAGGCTAGCGCTAAAACTAGTACAAAGGCCCCAGATCCCATATGTGGTACACTAACGGGCCCTACCCCGTACATTATCCTTTGCCCATCTTGGCCCCAGAGGTCAAAGGTCACGGGCCCAGATTTCGGAATGGAGAACCCTTTTTTCATATTCGGAATAGAAAACCTTTTCTGTTTTCGGAATAGAGAACCTTCGTAATAGAGAACCTTTTTAATTTTCGGAATAGTGAACCTTCGGAATAGCGAACCTTCGGAATAGCGAACCTTCGGAATAACGAAGTTCGCCCGCTCCGTGTTCACATCTCCGCCAACCAAGGGACCTAATCAGCTTAATTAATCATAAAAGAAGTAAGCAATATTCTATAGACCTTAATCATGTTAATTCGGTATCAAACTAGAAAGTAAGAACCAGACTTTCCATTAAGACCAAAAAATAACTTGTAAACCTAGTCATCTTCCTATTAAAACAGAACATTTAATTTTCTCAAGTAAAATGTCACAACTCCAACCTATTGTGGTACCCAAATTGAGACACATGGCTATATCAAATAAGGCTTTATGGAATATTAGTTCCAGATATTGCACAAAAATTGAAAATCGAAACTAATTTGACACGTACCTCCCCATTTATAGGGGTAGTTTCTGTTCAAATCAGTTCCAACACAAGAAGGTAGAGAGAATGCCGGCTGGCGGTTCTTCCTCCACATGCGATCCTAAGTAAGTAGATAAAAATAGGTTTTTGAAATGAGACAAATCAGATATTGGTACCATGCCAGAAGAAAATAATGGTAAGGGAGTGTTCATAAAATACTTTCGTGGGGTCGGAGAATTTGAAGCCGGCCATCAGGATGATTTTGCAACGCATTGTTCCTTTGTGCCGATTTGATTTGCCGACAAGCTATTCATCTAGAGGTACCTTTTGTTCAGGACAAAAGAGTTCTGCGATTAAAGGCCCATTCTGTGATTTGCTCATCCGGACGATCGTAAAAATCATCAAAATTCAGATTTTGGTACCCTTTGTCATTGTTATAGATGTGCTAACATAGCCTGCTAGTAGTTCAGCCGAAAGCCATGTATTTAAGACAAAAAAGGACATTTTACATGAATCGGTAATTTATACTGACAGCATATAAATGAGCTACATGTATTTGAATGGGGCTTCTACTTCGTCAATACTGTTGTTGTTTTTTTTTTTTTGCCTAATTTTTCATTTCAAAAATACCAAATTACATTTTGAATGACTAATCATTCGCTTTTAAGCAATTTATGAACAATTTTGATTTTTTTTACACTTGGGTCTTTAAATCGATAACTGACCTGAGAGAGTATTAACCCTTTAATAGACTACTGTCAAAAAAGTGTCAATGAGTGGTCAAAAGAAAGTCATGTGAAAGCGCACACTTGAGCGAGAGGTACATTTTGTTCTCATACATTCCACGGGTGTGATTGAGTCTTCGCCAGCATACAAAAGCACACTTACCGTCGATGTACAGTTATTTACCGCCCACCTTAATTTAGACGCCTCATTTAAATAAATTGAATAGAGTTGCTGATCGATTACCCGTAACCACGTGGCGTTGCTGTCAGGTATTTAGGTCCGTGTCTATCTATGTCACTTTCTATTAATTAACTATTTCGCAGTATATGTTAGTTATGTTGTTATTCTGTTCTCCAAGAGTTGGCATACTGCAGTTACTGTCCGTTTTCCTATACACAATACACAGTGCTCTCACCATTGACGCGTGACCCCTACAAATGATGTATGTTGGGAGAATGGACACTTGCCTAGTTAACATCACTGTGTGAAAAATAACCAGCCAATATTTTATTTATTCTCCAAAACTTCTAGCAAATATATTTCTCTAACATGACCTAAAATTACAGCTAGGTTAGATGTTCAGAAATGGTCGTACTTTTGTAAAATATGAGTGAGGGCAAGGCATAGCTAGCCAACTCCCCGTGTTATTTGAATGGAGATTTGACCGAAAATATTGGTATCGGACCGCTCACTTCTGAAGGATGCCACAAAAAACCGGTAAAAGCTACATTTAAATTATTCTAAATAGGTTCTAGAAAATAAAGTTTTGTAACATGTCCTAAATTTTTAGCTAATTTAAGTGTTTGGAGAGGGTCGTACTTTTGTGTTTTAGGAAGGACATGTAAACGACAGATAACACCAAAAATATGAAGAAATTATTTCTAAACCGTGTTAAGTCAAAAATCATTATGTTGCTCATTTTCAAGAATGCTGGTTTACAAAAAGCACGACATTGTCTGATTTCGTGAACAAAGCCACACATAACATTGTTTCCTTTCGTTTCCTTTGTAATCGGTTACCCAACTGAAGCTATGAATACCAGCTTTATTGCGATATCGCACATGAAAACAGTCACTTGTGCACAACCAGAGAAGATCCGATTTAATCAGTTGAGCTGTTTCAATGAGTGTTATCTTGGTTTAATAGCTTTTAATGGGGTTAAGTCCTGCAAAGGTCGAGATGAATTCTACTGTAGACATGACTGCATCATGGAGAACAAGGAGGGTTAATTGTCTAGTCTTGAATACCAACGCAACGAAATCCATGATCAACTGTTCACAATTGTCTCCGCTCTCATCCGTACACACATCAACAAAATCGGGAAAAACTGGACGTGGCACGGATGCAGGATGACAATGTAAAGTTCGTAAAAGCGATTACTCACATTAGTCCATGAGTACGCATAACCATCTACGTTGAGGGATGGTACGATATACCAGTCATAGTTGTCTACCATATCAGTCACTGCTGAATCGACGCCGTAATTTGTTACCATCTGCAAGATATAAATCATGATAAAACTAATAGGCTACAGCCCTTACCAAACATGAATGCCTATTTGGCATTCTGTAGGTATTCGCCAAGCCCTCGAGTGCCAAGGATAGCGGTACTAGGTGGTCACTAGCACTCAGCAGCTAATGAATGCCTATAGAGCTGGTTCACAGGCATTCCGAATGCCTCACAAGAATGCTACCGAATGCCTATTTACGAATGCCTATTTACTCATTAAGCCCTCGTTAAAACTAAATACTATTAACTTAGGCATTCCTATAGGCACTCAGTGGCATTCGGGTAAGTCATAGGCATTCGATTAAAAAAATTCTTAAGTAATAGGCATTCCACTGAAAAATTTCTAAGTATTTAGGCATTCGGTTAAAAAAATTCTTAAGTAATAGGCATTCCACTGAAAAATTTCTAAGTATTAGGCATTCGGTTAAAAAATTTCTAGGTAATAGGCATTCCATTCAATTAGGCATTCTGCTAATAGCCTTGACTAGCATTCCTTAGTGGTTGACCCAAGGGTCAAACAGGTGCATGATGGGAATATATTTCTAACTGCCATTTTGAACTGGTGTGAATGCAGAGATGATTGAATCTGAATCCTTTCATGTTTCCAGCTTTATTATAGGCCTTATTTTTCTCTCTTTACATTTGGGATGTTACATGACAATTATGCATATTATGTGGACAACATCATACATGTATGGGATCCATGTACAGTTATATTTGTGTGCAATAATATGCCACAATATGGATGGTGTAAGTATAGGTAAGCTTAAATATGACTAGATGTAACTTTGAATATAGGTTTTTATGTAGGCAGTTTCTTGAAATATGGAATGGTCTAGTGTTAGGAAGGAGGAGCTAGTTTTGGGGCATTATTATTAACATTAATAATAATAGTGTACATATACCATGCACAAATCCACTAAAAAAAGCACTCATATATGGCACAAAATTAGGGGAAATTGTCTTTTTTTCACTTCATTTATTATGAAGGGAATAGTTTGGACCTCCACAGTTGTTGATAAGAATTATTTAATTTGTTTCTAGGAGTCAATTTGGAGAATTACATCAAAGAATAAAAAAGATAAACTATATAACAACCATAGCAGTGGCCAGCTTTCTGGTGTTTGCGTATGGTTTGTGTGTTAATTGAGACAATAATAATGGTATCCTTTGATTCTGATATATTCGTTCAAGGGCTAATACAACCGTGTGATTAGAGGGCTAAAGCAACTACCTTTATGTGATGGGAATTCATTGAAGCATAGTTTGCATTTGAATTGGAAGGCCCAAGCCTCAAATTTACTCACTTTTTTCCATAGACAAAAGACGCAGTGATTTATCCATCGGATGTGATTTAGCCACCAGATGTTACATATTTGCGTTCACTCAATTGATGTCAATACTGAATTCTAAGCTGATTTGACAATTATATCGTTCAACCAGAAAACTTGGAGTCACATCTCCGCTAGTGTCTACACTAAAAATATCATAGACTCGACAAAGACAGTCGCTGTACTGAACTAAAATGCCTCTGCATCTGTCACAATGGATAAAAAATATATATATTTTGGGCTTACCATGTGCGATTTTCTGCAGTGCATTATATTCCTATTCGTCACTCTCATATAATTGCTTAGCTAACATAGCTATATAATTATATAGTGCATGGTTCAAGTGCTTCACCTTTAAGTGGTTGGAATACCTATAAGCGGTTGGAATGCCTATAGGCGGTTGGAATGCTTCTGAGGCGATTGGAAATTTCATTGGCGGTTGGAGTGCTTCATAGGCGGTTGGAAATGCCACTAAGTGGTTCGAGGGCCTAGCTCATTTACATATTTCGCCTCTGAGGAGGGCTTATGAACCACTTACGAACCACTAGTAGCGGTTGAGGGCTAAATAAGTGGTTCGAGTGCTAACCTGTAGGTGGTTGGAATGCTTCTGAGGCAGTTGGTATGCTTCCTAGCGGTTGGAATGCTTCCTAGCGGTTGGAATGCTTCCTAGGCGGTTGGAATGCTTCCCAAGCGGTTTGAATGCTTCCTAGGTGGTTTAAATGCTAGGCGGTTTGAATGCCTCATTGGTGGTTCGAATGCCTCCTTAGTGGTTCGAGTGCTTAGCTCATTTACATATTTCGCCTCTGAGGAGGGCTTATGAACCACTTATGAACCGCTATAAGCGGTTGAGGGCTAGCAAACAAGCGGTTGAGTGCTAACAACCGCCTATTAACTCAATGTTATAGTATTGGAGGCATTCACCATTTAGGCATTCATTACTGGTTCTTTACCATTCAATGGAATGCCTAATGAGTGCTAGGGGAATGCTAGTTTTTTAGGTAAGGGAGAGCGCGAAATTATAGCAATCTTTGAGTTTTTCACCGACAAAAATGTTATTTTATCAAGGCAGGATTGACGTTGTGCAATCTCTTCAGCCCTGATGTGCAGCTACGTTCGGCATTAATGAACAACGTGAATAACGTTACTAGAGATTGTACAGTATGGGCCAAAAACAACTTTACCCAATTTAAAAGGTTCATATCTCATAATTAAAAAGTCTGCTTCAAATTTTTTTCACATATTCGTAAAGAACATGTTTTTAAGAGTATTTGGTGAAAAAACTATTCAAAAACGTATCAAATTAAAAACGTGACGCTAGTTTTAAATCAAACGGTCAAAATTTGTCCACGCGAAGGTCTACTGGCTGTCGCGTCGCATCACTTGCAATAGCGAGTTCGATAGAGAATGAGAACCACTCAGTATACGTATATATTTGTTCCGCAATTTTATATAACACAATCAAATAAATCAAACATAAACAATTTAATTGTCAAGCTACGATATTTCGTCATGACATGCAACTTTCATGCTGCAAAGATATAAAAACAATTCTCTTCAAATATGCGCAAAGCAATAATTATTGTAACCTCATACCTCATTTCTGTCATTACGAAATGTTATCTACAACATGTACAAGAAAGTTAGAAGTTATTACACTTATTGCGTTCGTGGTATATTCGGCAAATTGTTGTGTCGAGAACTGACTCTGAGGTTAGCTGCAACGGTTCCCTTTGAACCGCTGCAATATTTGCAGCTGAACGGCCAGTTCTTAGACGTCCACTTCGACGTGCTTGGCATCTATTCATCACATTTCCGAAGTTGTGAAAGTTGTTCGTATAGAATTATTGTAGATTTTAGCCGGACTCTTACGTTCGGGAAACAAATCCAAAATTGACGCTGAACTTCCAAAAAGCTTTTTGTTCTTAAGTAAACCTCTCTTGTGTTATGAATTGCTTTATCTTTTATGCAAATTGTTGGTCAATGATAGGAGTGAAGTTCGAGTACATGACATGTAAATGGGGATTAGAATTGATTGTATTCCGTTCATGCACGTAACACAATTATCACTTTTCAAAGACAAGCCAAACGTGTTTACCAATTACATGTATGTCTAACGCACATGTATGCCTTACTCAGGAATCGGACACATCCCATTGAATTATGTGGACTAAGTGATTTTTGACCCTCGGACGTAAAACTAGCACCATTTTGTTAATTTAGCTTCTATGGCTTTCATTTCTTCATCATATACTTTTAGAAAGATATACATTTAGAATATATAACAATATCATGAAATTGGGCAAAGTTGTTTTTGGCCCACACTGTAGAAACAGTGAAGTGAAATTTAAAAAAACAACAGAGCTAACTGCGCGCACTTAGCCAATAAGACCAGCTTTTTATAGCCCCTAAGGCTTATTTGTCTGTCATATTGAACCAATGGGATGGGACTCATTATTTCAATGGGCGAAATACCACAGTAACAGTATTATTTTACAATATGATATGCGAAAGATACCCATTTTGCTATGTTCGGACTCAAACGCTATGCTCAATTAACTAAATCGTCCAGAAAACTAGTTGGGCCCATTTTCGCGCATATCAAGCTTGCATCGCGTCAAATTGACTTTCAATAAAAATGATCATGGTGTAAATGTTATATGATGAATCAGTATAGTATCTTGGCTAACAGATAAACTTTACCAGTTGGGCCATCTTTTGCCATGTTCGCATGTATCAAGTTTGTAACGCGTGAACAATGAACTTTCATGCTTATCGTCAAAGATTTCAGAACAAAATAAAAGGTTTATTTTTTGGCACTTAAAGGAGTATTTCGTGATCCTAGTATCCTCTTTTTATCACATTTTTCAGTACATATCCATGAAAAAAGCATATTCCCAAAATTTCAGTTGATTCCGATTCTGCGTTCGCGAGTTATGCATGATAATGTGTATTACACTGCTCCATAGACAATGCGTTATAATTTCGTTCTGGTGCACCAGAACGAAATTCAAATTTCACGATATTAATCTGATAAACGAATTAATCTGCAAGAAATATTTTGTACATAAACATTATGTAGCCATAGGTTTCCAGTGATATAAAAATCTCAACTTTTTTTGAGAAAAGTGGGGGGATGAGGCTGTGGATCACGAAATGCCCTTTTAATTGACATTAGTAAATAAATAATATGACATTTATTTCAAATTTACAACTTCTTAAAAGCACCGACCAGATGGTTCATGATTCAATACAATTCAGTCACTTGTGCTACACAAAAACACGAAAGTGGCCCAAGCTGTTTCAGGACTACTTTACACCAATTGGCCATATCTGTGCTTGTAGACCACCACTTTTATTGAAACAAACCTTACAATCAATATGTGACATGTTTGACTAATACTATTTTCTAAATTGTTTTCTGAACATGAATTGTTACAACCTGTATACGACAGTGCTTTGATGTCGATGAATTATAGATAAAGCAAGCAAAACACGTTGTGGTTTCAATCCAGCTTCTAGATTGGATTTCCATAGAAGAAACCGTTTTGAGAACCACAATCCGAAGTAAGTAGGCCTCGATAGTCACTGATAAAATGGATTGTTGATAATGCATTCTACTGTGAATATTCGAAGAAAAGTGAATATCAAAAACAAACAAGTGGCCTATGAAGTAGGCTACCCTCGGACTAGCTCACCTCATTGGCCATATACATCATAGTTGCTGGAGAGATCCACTCACGTGCATGAATACCACCTTGTATATAAATTACGCGTTTCCTTCCTCCGGAGCTGATCTGAAAAACAAAATGAACAGCCATCTTGTTTGTAAAACTTTTCATAATTATTGTGTCATTCCGCGCCGTAACTGGCCCGAATCGTAAAATGACTGAATCGATAATAATAATAATAATAATAATAATAATAATAATAATAATAATAATAATAATAATAATAATAATAATAATAATAATAATAATAATAATAATAGATATTGTAATTTTATAATAATGATGGTAATAATACATCAATTTGAATATATTGTACAGACTGTATATGTAACAATAAAAATTTATGCAAATTCACTTTTTATTAAAAAAAATCACAGCAATCACAGTGGAATCACAGTGGAATCGGTAGCATCTTGGCTAAAAAAACTTTACTTGGTTTAATTTTTTAGTTCGGGATCTAATGCGAACCATACACGATCAATTTTATTGATTAATATTGGGGACCCCGGAGGCAGGGGTGGATACAAACTCACGTTTTAGTGACGTTTCATCAGACTGGCAACTCATCACATCTGACTGTTACCTTTTATGGGTAGCATGAGGCACCGTAGAGGGCGTGATGAGTTGGTCAAAGATGTTGTTGAGTGCGTAGGCACTTTCGTCCTTGTTTAGAGTGTGTTGTTCTTTTCTGCGGATCCAAATGGCTTCTTTGAGCCACCTGGTAGTCTTATCAGCTTGACGATCAATGATCAATTGAGCGAATTTTTGGTGCTCTTTCAGTCGAATACCGAAGGGATGGCCAGTTTCACCAATATAGGAACTGGAGCAGTGACCGCAGGCGATCTCGTAAATGGCCTCCGCTTTTGGTTGAGGGAGAAGTTTGTCCTTAGGATGGACGAGCATACTGCGAATGGTGCGATGTGGCTACATGGCAGTAGAGAACCCGTGTTTTTGAACACACAGGAGACTAGCTCATAAACGCCCTCTATGTAGAGGACCACGACCATGCCTTTGGTTTTCTCACTGTCATTTTTTTGCTTTGAGGTAGGTTTTGTCTTAGGAGTGGATCTGTCTTGTTGGACTTTCTTAATTGACCATTCTGGATAGCCGCAAGTGGTCACAGCTTCGCGAATTTTATTCTCTTCTGTTTGTTCCAAGCTTTTGATGTAAAGGGTTGTGGGAGGAGAACTAAGATATTGGTCAGTGTGAGTTTTCTTACGGTAGGTGCAGAGTTTCACTGATCCATGCGGTTTTCTGGTGATTAGGGTGTCGAGGAAGGGATTCGAACCTTCTTGTTCTTGCTCGTACGTGAACTTGACGCTGTTGGTGGGGTCAATGGAATTTAAGTGTTCTGTTAGGTTGTCTACTTCTCCTTTGCCTACTATTTCTCCAACACCTCATATAAGTATCTTATTCAGAGACGCGGGCGACAGGCTACAGGGGCCGTGGAAATGGCTTTCTGTTCCAGCCACTCCATGAATATATTACACGCGAGGGGGCTGAGGGGACTTCCCACAGCTATGTCGAACCGTTGGCTGAAAATATCACCCCAAGTAGGCGACAGTGGCAAGACATAATCTTTGACCTACTCATCACGCCCTCATAAAAAGAATGTGATGTGATGAGTTGCCAGTCTGATGAAGCCACTAGGGTAGTGGTGAAACGTCACGTGAGTTAAACACGTAGGATAGGAATTGTTCAAAATGAACAAGATTTACAGTTAAAATCAACATTCCTAATGAACTTGTTCAAGAACAAAAATGTACCCAAAAGTGCACAGTGGTAGACTTTGTATCCACTCTTATATCTAGGGTCTTTGATATTGATCAATCAAATTGACCGTGTATGGGCGGCATTTCGCTCTGCTCAATAAGCCTTTTTGAAATATGGCGGGCACAAAAGGAGAGGGCGTACTTTGAAGTGAGTAATCTTTTGCAGGTGGCGGATGACATGATAGAGAGAGAGACGGCAAAACTGCTCAGCCGTATGGCACTTTCTATATACACAATCGGAACACGGAAGTTAATCGGGACTGAATTTCGCAGCTGTCGTAATCACTGGTACGTGCCATTCAATTTGCACACTGAGTGATCGGAGCCTAACCAACACGACGAATTTAAAACCGTCACAGCGACTCTCACCCAGTAATAATCAAATTTTACTGTATTTAATTAATTTGAAGGTTAGTTTTGTGGGGTTCATTATCGAACCCCAACGGTTTTAGCTTGTATTAATATTTTTTATTAACATAGGCCTACTTGTTTGTGATATTTTAAGCGTTTTTAAATTTCAAAATAATCACATTCAATTACACGGTTGACAAAGGAAATTTACTGAATTTAGAGAATGCTCGACGTTAACCACCTGATCTTTTGTATGCTGAGCTGGCTTATTAACTAATTCGTCCAGAAAACGTGTTGGGTCACTTTTGACATTTTTGCATATATCAAGATTGCATCGACATTTATGATTAGCAATTGCATTTTTCCTTTTCAGAAACAAAAGGGGTCATGGCGTATATGTGATATGCAGTAAAATCAGTAATATCTTGGCTAGTTCAGCATGTTCAGGTGCAAACACTTTGCCCGATTTTACTTAATCACCCGCGTTGGGCCACTTACCGCGTAAAATGAACTCGCATGCCTATCGTCAAATATCTCAAAACAAAAGCAAAGGATTTTCATGTTTTTCTTTCAAATAGGCCTAATTGACATTAAATAAATAATATGATATTAATTTTAATTTTATAAATTAAATTACCACTTCAAATGCCACATTGTTTAAAATTACCTATCTAGGATCAAGACCAAAACGGGGTATTAAAAAATGGCCGAGTTCAACATCCATGTCTACCAATACTTTATACCTGGGGTGTTAGTGTGATGTGACATTTAAAGATAAAGTACTTATTTTATGGTTCAGATCCAATCGATTTACAAATGGTTTTTTTATATATTTTATATATTATTTACTCAACGGTCAGTGCTACAACGTAAATCCAGCAGTTAAGTTCTAAAAGCTTAGGAAATTTTCAAAATGGCTACCATAAGATGGTGTTGGATTGGACCCTATTTAATGCGAGATCTCAATTATACATGTAGGTTAATGAACGCGTATTACTTGTTGAGAGATAAATTGGACAAAAGAATGCACGTGCGCTGATGTTGATGCGTCTAATGCACGAGCCCCGCAGGGGGAAGTAATCCCGGGGGGGGGGGCACTCAACACAAATGACCAAACGTGTATGCTCCCCAGAAAGACCCCCCTTTTTGGGTTTCGCAGCTCCGAAAGACCCCCTATATTTGACCAAAACAAAGCTCCGAAAGACCCTAGATTTTGATAATTTCAGCTCTAAAAGACCCAAAAATTGCTCATTCCTCATATTTTTTGTTTTTTCAGGCGATTTTCAACCAAAAAGCCAAGAAAGACCCATGATTTTGACTTTTCGCAGCTCCAAAAGACCCCATTTTACTTGTTCACAGCCCGGTTCGCAGCTCCGAAAGACCCTTTTACCGGTACGCCGTCAGCTCCCAAAGACCCACCACCTCAAAATTCCGGGGAGCATACCCACCAAAATATTTTGATGTGCCCCCCGAAGTAATACGCGTGCATTAACCTATTTCATACACGAGAAGAAAAGAAACACATGATTTTTGCTGTTTTTATAACAAAATTATTACTAAAACTATTGGAAAATAGAACCAAATATAAACTGAATTTGGTATGATGAAACACTGAAGCAGCTGAGTATTCAACGTACCTTAATTGCTTTGATATCCCGACCTTCATGAGATTTCCCAATGTTAATTTCGGTGACAATGGAATAGTCGGTGGCCATAGCTGTAACCCATTGACTGATCTGTGTATTTAAGCATCATTTGAGAAGTATTGTATTAGCAAAAGGCTAGGAACTGTACAACGTCCACAAAAAATCGGGACAAAAACGAATACACGCATACAGAAAACACGCATACTGCAGACAGACATACTGACGGACACAATGATTATAGAGAGGCAAAGACACAGACAAACAGCATGCAGACACAGCCGCGGAGACATATCACTTTAGGTAGAACCTTTCCGGGTTGTGTCACTTAATATACAATACCATTTACACATCATTACATGTTTTCACACATATGTGATGCGATCAAGCAAAATCAGTCGGAATTCGGAAATGATGAATTTTCAGTTTCTTATATGAGAGTAAAAAACGTTTACAGAGCTGCATTTTGCAGAAACCC
The DNA here is from genome assembly GCF_039555335.1 of Amphiura filiformis. Classification (NCBI taxonomy): domain Eukaryota; kingdom Metazoa; phylum Echinodermata; class Ophiuroidea; order Amphilepidida; family Amphiuridae; genus Amphiura; species Amphiura filiformis. Next base: position 1,149,340 of record NW_027305490.1, on the reverse strand, counting down.
CTATTTAAATTGAACAACAGTTCCAAATATATGAGTAATTAAAGAGTTTCCAAAACAACAGGAAACAAAAGGAAATAATTCCTTTGTTTGGCTATATCTCAAAATCAATATTTCCGAGTTCCGACTGATTTTGCTTGATCGCATCACATGTAAACAACAACAACAACAACAACAACAACAACAACAGAAACAAACACTCGCCCATTTATTTTATTCTGTCTACAGACGGCGACTTTACCAATATTTTAAGTACAAACTGGGCCGTTTTTGCACTGGTCGCTACTCCGGCTCGTCGAATCACGTAATTCATATCATGTTAGACAGGGACAATTTATAATAGTATATTATTCGGCAGAGACGGTTTATAGTAAATATTTATTCGGCATTAAACAAAAATATATTCTTGTTAGTGCTGTGGACAACAATTTCACTTTATGACATAAGTGAAAACTATTCTCGCAAGTTTGTCTTGTTTGAACTAAGGGTGAAGTTTGATCGATGGAAGACATCAAGGGCGGGGAAGATGCTATATGCAGTGGACTTCGGTTGTATATATAAATGCGCATATATAAATGCGCACGTGACCAGATGGCCAGTGCCATGTTCGTGTTACCTCACTGTCAATCACTGAAATCGCGACCACAGTTCCAGGTGGTGGCCGCATTGCATTCTCTAAATTCAGTAAATTTTCATCGTCAACCGTGTAATTGAATGGGATTATTTTGAAATTTTAAAACGCTTGAAATATCACAAACAAATAGGCCTATGTTGATAAATAATATAAATACAAGCTAAAACCGTTGGGGTTCGATAATGAACCCCACAAAATTAACCGACTATATTGGAAAATACCATACGGCCGGGCGGTTTCACAAGTTGCCGGCTCGATCATGTCATCCGCCGCCTGCACGGTTCTGACCCTAAAGCCAATCATGTCCCCTTTATACTTTCATGCCGTTGCGACAAGAGGCATGACTTATCAGCCATTCACAAGTCTTGATTGTGTCTGTTTGTCTACAATGCGCGTGTGTCACGCCGCTCGGCGGCAAGCAGCATGATAGTATGAAACCAGCACTACGTCATAGATATGGCCAATTGGCACGCCCATTTAGCACGGAAATTATGAAATATAAGTTTGTAAATCAGCTATATCTAGCTTTTCCGTAGTTAATTTTTTTTTCCGTGATGGAAAACGTTAATAAAGAGTTTATCTTTCGGGTCACGTTATTTTACCCTTTGCAATCAATGCCACTATTTTGCAAAAGCAATTTTCCTTGCGACCTGTCATTTTCCCCTATACTTTTGCACGGGGAGTTTATGTACATCCGGGTACCTTATATCGTTTAATACGGTATGGCGACTTGTAGATGTCACGTGCGCATTTATATATGCGCATTTATATATACAACCGAAGTCCACTGATATGTGTGAACATAGAAAGGAAAATACAAACAATTAAAAAAAATAGAACTAAACATCCGCTACTGAAACATCCACCTCGATATTAAAACACTCTTACCGATTTCGGTTATGATTTGAAATACATTATAAACACTCACCTCATCAGCAGAATGGTAGATATTGTAATTAAACCCAGCCTTAGCATTGACACAGTCTGTGCATCTCTCATTATCAATGTTAGTTTGTATATCTTCAACATAGATGGAAAAATCCAAATCACGGCGAGATAATTCTAACTTCACATCTTTGACGAGATTTGGGCCAATCATAATGTCCACGGGTTGATTCAATCTGGTTGGTTCTTTCCAGAAATCTACCTATTATAAAAAGGAATAGTAACAGTAGGATTAAAAGTAATAATGGATGGAGCAGTCTGAGGGAACTGGGCTTCTGAGAGAGGTTTTTTTCTTGTTTCAATCTCGAGATATGTTTAGTTAACAACGAAATGGTAAAGTCACAATAATTGTGCCACTTTTACTAGAGAAGAGGGCTGTACATGTAAATAAATGATAATTGATGTTGATGCGTTAAATGTACACCCCCCCCTTCGGGGCTCGTGCATTAGACGCATCAACATCGGCGCGCGTGCATTATTTTGTCTCATTTCTCTCCCAACAAGTAATACGCGTTCACACCTACACTCATAGAAATTGTTCGTTGGCATTACTCAGTAAGTTGATGTAAGTCGTTGCGTCAACTTTTCGAGTAATGCCACCGCGTACAATTTTGAGTAACGCTGACTCGATATCATTATGGTGGGCGAAACCATTTGCACTCACCTTATTGAGTTGTTACAACTCAGAAAACGAAACTAGGTTAGTATAATTTTTTAGAGGTGTGCTATAGTATACAAAATTTTGCACTGATTACAAAAATAAATATTTGAATACTGCTAATTGTGCAGAAAATGATCCAATTACGTAATTAAGTAACAAAGTACCAAATTGGAATAACTCAAAACAATAAGTACCAGTAACTTAATATGAACGAGTTACGGTACATCAACTTACATGTTGAGTTACAATAACTCAACTAATTGGTTCTTTGAACCTTGTTTATTTTTCTAAGTTCCCTGAACTTGAATTCAGAAGTGGGCATTACTTAAAAAGTTGACGCAACTTTTTAAGTAATGCCAACAAAGTTGATTAGTTGACGGAACTTTTTGAGCTTTTTCAGCATTTTTTAAGTTCGGATAACTAATGTTTTGGCAACTTTTACACTATTTTTGAGTTGTCCAAACTTACTCCTTTTGAATTGCGCCAACAAGGCAAACAAGTCATTTCTATGAGTGTATAAGTGTGAAATAAAAGTGTGATAAAATCATTGACATGCACATGTATTTAATTTTACAGCAGAATGTGAAATATTATTTATCTTTTAATCAGTTTTAAGTGGAAAAAGAGAATAATTATACCTGTATCATGATAAAACAGGAAAAATAATTTTGTAGTGTTGTGTAATTGATAATTCTTCTGATTTCACGAAGGAACTCTTGATAAACTTGATGCTATCATTGCATGCACAGACCTCTTTCCTATAGTAAAATTGTCACAATTGTGATTTTACCTTTTCCTTGTTAACTAGACATATCTCGAATTAAAACAAGCAAATTGAACAGAACAAACAATATTTGGAGCTAAGACTACGCTCTTGACGTTGATGTAAGCATCATGTCATAACGGTATTTTCTAATTGCTAAAGAGGGCGCTTTTCACTTGCACATTTTTTTAGACAGGCTGCAGTATAGCGAATCGCACAGAATCCCCCGGCAAAGGTGTCAAAACTCAGATAGCCTTTCCACATGGTCAAAAGATCTTTGAGTCATATTTATCATCTGACCTTTTCTCCATTTTTGGTGCTGGAAAGGTCATAAGGAACATCTTGCCTTGTAAGGGCCTGGGAACCCAGTCAAATCCCAAGACCGATACTTTAAATTCAATACTTTAAATTAAATACAATTTAAATATGATTTTGATAGTTATATCTGATATCTACAGATTTAAATATCTGTTGATATTATCAAAGGTCATTACATAATGCAGTTACGTCCACGGCAAATGCACCGTGACCTTTCCAGCCATAAACCCGCTTATTGAAGATTAAACCGATATATTCAGTACTAAACCATTATATAGTAATCTATTGTCCAATGCAAATTTATTACCACCTGATAATATTAATCCAACGAGCGACCGAATTGTCCGCTACGGACGACTAATCCAATCGATTGCTGTCATTCACTCATCAAGGCGGATCACCGTTATTATAAGGACTATGCCAATTATTTAAAAATTGACATGTAGAGAATAAGCCATTGTTGATTGACAGAAAGTACTAAATTTGTACCTATGACGGTTTTATGACACCAATCTTCAAAATACGACCATGCCATGGCTGCCCGGTGAAGCAAAATGTGCACTGGAATAGCACGGCGAGTTTGGATAGATGGTAGGATTTCTTTTTAATAAAAATGTATGTTCCCCCGTTATTAAAGCTTGTACCGGGTTGAAGATTCAGATATGTGGAAAAGAATAAGTAATTGAAACATAGAGCAAGTACTAAAATCATAGTTTTTATACTTTTTGATATATGATGCTAACTAGTTCATCCTCTACAGCTACAACACAGCGCTACCAGTACGGTTCAATTGCCTATTGTGAGTGCCCCTGTGTTGTGTGCATACATGTAGTTAACAATAACTACATGATGAAACATTCAGGAAGGAAGGATTTTTGTTACCTAGGAAACAATTATTTTTCTTGCGTCACCACAGCTAGGAAAAACCATCTTTATATTTTAATAATAATGTAAATAATAGACGACCTACGGTATCTTGGAGTAGATTGTACAAGTCATGTAGTCTTTGTAATTGTTCCATGTCATGTGGCACCACACGTAACACTTGGTACCTGAAAATAATAATGATCAGTGTAATATTATAGCTTATCACTTTTTCAATTGGGGAAGATTAAATAACGCCACATAATTTGAAATCAAATGCTAACAATTTGTACTTTTTGATCTCAGAAAAATGACCTTGAAACAACTTTAGAGATTTTGGCACCTACTGATTATCTAAGTTACATGAAAATCCAGCGATATGGGAAATATGACCCAAATTAGCCTATTAAACTGACCATAAATGTTGAACAAATGGTGACAACCCCCACGGTGTTTCCTCACAATAGGAACAATACATGATCAATATGAAGCTTTTACCAATTTTCCAACTACCTAATAATACCTTTGGTTACAGAGTCGCAATGGAAGCATAATGAAAATAAGTTTAGAAAATTGTTCCCTTAACAAATATCGAAACTTAGACTTGTTATTACATGACAAGCAATTTGAGACCATTATTTTTTGAAATTGGAGCATTTATAAATTTTGGCCCATGTGTGGCCAACCCCCCCCCCCCATCTGACCGTTTTGCTTATAACTCAACAACGGTATGTCGCAGGTAGCTCGAACTATACTTATTCTGAATCCTGAATCCTTGAAATGAGAGGAATAATATGGCGTGCCTTTAAACAAGATTTGAGCAACTTCAAAATTTGACCACAGTGTTGACCTTTGATCTTGAATATGGCCGGAGTGCCAGGAATTGTTTTTGTTAACATCTTGAATGTTCATTAAAAATGACCATAAAAGGAAGCTAAAAAAGTTGGTTTGGTAGAGTCCTGGGGGATGCACATTAAACACTGGTATATCCCGGACTAAAATGTTTCCATGGGTTGTATGCTTCGACTATATTTATAAATACGTATTTATAAATACGCACGTGACCCTTGGGCACGACATACCAAGACCAACAAGCGTCACCAAATTCTCATACCATTGACAACTATACAGAAAAGGATAGGAACTCTTCAGATAAATATCATCAAATTTAAATATTAATTGAATAGCAAAATTATTACAAATGGGATGATTCCGAATTTGTGATTTTGAAAGATTTTGAAAGTATTTGCCGACGGAAAAAATATTTATCGCCGGAAACATTTATAATATAATCACAAAGTTGAACAAAATAAACCATTTTGCAGCACATTAGTCTTGTGTTATTTACCGCCTCTGACATGTTTGCATTCAAATGTACACGAAGACCACCCGCTGTGTAGAAGGTCACTTCGATCCTTACTGTCTACAAGCTGTTATGGCAGCCCGAAAGTGGTCACGGACGTATTTATAAATACGTATTTATAAATATAGTCGAAGCATACTGATGGGGGAAGCCCCCTAAAAATCATAATAGAAGAAAAAATAAAGCAATAATTGCCCTGTGCATCTTTCTTTTGATCCCGAAAACAGAGTATATTCGGCCAAATAGGGTAAAATTGCAACAATTTCTTGCATCACGCGCACTGGCCCATCAAATATCAACATTTATCTTCATTTTTCGCACGATTCGCTCGCAAATGTCCAAGGAAAACCTCACACAAAAATATGCTCGTATCCACCTAAATGTTTTAACATTTAGGTGGAATGCTTTAGCTGCCACTGCTTATCATATCAAAAATGTTGATTTTCACACAATTCTAAAAACTTGTATGTAAACTATAAGATGTCGTGAAATTAACTGTCTAAATAAACCGTGGATCTAAATCTTTATGCAAAAGTTGTTTTTTTTGTATTCAAATCCACGGTTTATTTTGCATTTTTTAAACTTATTTTTTGTAACTCTGTTATTTAGTAATCTTATTTAAATGATGCGGCTAAATTATAATTTAGTAACTGTGCACCGACGGAAAGTGTGCTTTGTAGCGATTGCAAAGTCTCAATCGCACCAGTGGGCTGTATAAGAACAAAAGGTAGTAGGTACCGCTTGCTGACACTTTCACATTACTTTCTTTTGATTACTTATTGACAGTAGCCTGACTGGTAAAGTATTAATACGTAGTCAGCCCAGTGACCGATTTAATGGCGGAACCTTTTTGTCCTGAAGAAAAGGTTCCACTTGATGAAAAGCTTGTCGGAAATCAAATCGGGACAAAAGGGACAGTGCATTACGTAATCTAATGCCACTCCGTGTTATACAAGTTCCTTGATTGATTCTATGACATTGTCCACTACAATGGCGATATTGATTGAACAGAAACATATTGGCCAGAGTTGTATAAATCATATTATAAAAAATGGGGATATGGCCGTTTGGTTCATTCGGATCGCAAATTTTTAATGAATTTCAAAAGAAACCCCGACTTTATCCGACTTTGTACTGTCTAGATTATTCGTGAAATTATATTTTCTTAATTTTTTAATTTTTACAAATCAATATGAATCTTATTATCAGTTTAGGCATCTCTCTTCGTTAAAGTCAGGGGTTCCAATATTTTAGATATGTGGTTTTCCCAGGACATATAGAAATTACTCCCTCAATCATGTCAATACTAAAGGTATTAAATCTCAACAATCGCATGTAAACATCAACCCTTTTCAAACCACAAATTATAACGCTGAAAGATTTGTAGTAAAGCCTTGTCTTGAAGCATTTCACAAGACGCAAATGACATGTCACGGAAAAATGCAAGTCTATGTAATGAATGAATAAATAAATGAACAAATAAATAAAAATAAATAAATAAATAAATTAATTAATTAATAAATAAATAAATAAATAAATAAATAAATAAATAAATAAATAAATAAATAAATAAATAAATAAATAAATAAATAAATAAATAAATAAATAAATAAATAAGAGCTGAATCTGAATCCGAATGTTCCGACAATTGCGATATTTCACAATCTTTCAATGCATACCCATTTACTTGACAAAAGCCAGCGTTTCGAAAATGACAACATCTCCATTTCAAAGCGGCTGAGAGTACCAAATTCCTCAATTCGCCATTTTCGTATGTAAATTACTGAAACTTCCAAACAATGAAGTCGTATTAATGTGTGAGCGCGGTCGGTGGAGGTACCACTTGAGGGGGGAGGGTCAAAGTTGCACTTTTACCATAGGTAGTTGACATGGGCTACATACAATGTCTTATAGAAATTGAACCGGAGTAGCTTTTGGCGGGAAAATGTCATCGAAATTTTACGCAGGGTCATATTTTAAACTTGCTCAAATTGTGTTCTTGAGCAAAATAGGCAAAGGTTAATAGGCCTCAATGGTACTTGACCTATTTTGTTGCGTTACCTAGGTAACGAAACATCATAGATGGTGTAATCCTATCCTTATTTGAAATGATTTATCAAAACGAACAATTTGACACCTTTTTGTCAAAATCGGAGCAATTCGATGTTTTAACCCCCATAGAGCCAAAAACGTGACCTTTGACCTTTTCGGTTATAACTCATGAACGGTAGACCTACGTCCTAAATAGGTCAATACTTGTGACTAGAGGAATACAATGGAATTGTTTTAACACAATTTGGGCACGTTTGAAATTTGACCCTGTGTAAAGTTCAATGACCTTTAGCCCATGATGTCAAATACCTATGATAAAAGTGCAGCTTTGCCCCCTACCCCCCCCCCCAACTGGTAGCAAACACCCCATCTGAGGAGGCATGCTCATACAGTATATGAAATGGAGTGAATTGTCAAAATGTGCAGCCAAAATTTCCCATTCGGCGATAGATTTCTATAATAGTGCTGATTTCATCAAGAAAATGCGTCTCACTGGAGCGTATCGATAGTTTTTGTGCGCAGTTTGTAATCATTAAAGACCCATTCAGTAATTCCAGCGCAAGTGTCAAAAAATTAAAATTGTTTATAAATTGCTTAAAAGTGGAAGATAAGTCATTCAAATTATCAAATTTGGCATAAAGCCAAGAAAACAGCAGTGTTGACGAAGTTGAAGCCCCATTCAATTTACATACTGTTAGTATATAAATAAACAGATTCATCCGAATGCCTAGTTATTTTTTCTTAAATACACGGATTTCGGCTGAACCACTATATAGCAGACTATGTTCGCACATCTATGACAATGACAACGGTGTCAAATTTTGATGATTTTTACGATCGTCTGGATGAGCAAATCACTGAATCCTTTAATTACAGTGTAAAATTCCTACTTTATCATATTGCTTATACTTTATCCTAAAACACCAGAGTACAAAATGTATTACAACCAAGTCAATATCTCCGTAACAATGCAAGTTAGTTAACAAGAAATACAAAGAAACATAGAGCAAATTTAACAAATAGCTGTAGACTTTATGAATAATGACTTACCCTGCATAATTCTTGACTGCCGAGGCAGATGCCACAAACACGAGAAGAGCACAAAGCAACTTCATGATTACTGATAGCTAGCCGAAGTATGGAAATAATATCAACGGATTGCAAATCAAAAATCCTGTGCACAGACGCTTTGGGACTAATGATTCCTTTTTAACTTCATACCAATTTAACACCGCTATATTTAGCGATGAATATTCATAACTTGTCTGTATACGGTATCTGGCCGACCAGTGGAATTTTACGCATCCCAGAATGCAACCTGATACTTCACTCATACTTTATTCATTGGGCTATTCCCGTTGAAATGTATACACCCCTATGAAAGACATGACATTAATCATGTTAATCTTCCACACCACACAAGTAGTGTGAAATACAATGAATGGGGTTATCTGAACGGGTGAACGTGACTCCATTTCAAATCATATTTCATTATCATATTTATTTATTTATTTATTTATTTATTTATTTATTTATTTATTTATTTATTTATTTATTTATTTATTTATTTATTTATTTAGTTAGTTAGTTAGTTAGTTAGTTATTTATTTATTTATTTATTTATTTACTTGGAGCAAGATGAATATCTTCGTGCAGAGTGCTCGGTGCATTAAAGCAGAGCTAATAATACGAGTAGAACTTGTGGAACGAAAGTTGTAACTCTGAGTTTCACGCTAATGCGAACATCAGACAACTGAGGGCTATTCGCTACCCTACCGTAGGCCTTAACCTATTAATGATACAGGATACAAGATAATTTATTTCCCATAATTCACAACAAATCACATAATAATCAAATATACATATATATAAGTATACATTTTAAAAACAAATAAACAAGGGCAATTTTCGTAATGAAATGTTAAAAAGTGATAATTTATTTATCTCACCTATTTTAGCCAAACTTTTCAATTTACTTCTAATAAGCGGCAAGTTCCCAGATTCGTGGAGACTAAGTATTCTTTCTGTTATTCATAAAAGGGCGACAAAATAATCCAAACAAATTATCTCCAAGGTATCGCGGAGTCAAGTAATCTCTGTAAACTTTTTTGTTTAGTTCTTCATAAGGGGCCCACCATTTGATTTCCTGGGGGGGCATGGGAGTTTTTTGAAAAAAAAACTTCACCCACTAGTGAGACAAAAAACATTTTTTGCCTCACTGATGAGTAAAAAAAATTCACCCACCTAACTTTGTATAAAGGTATATATTAAAATTGAAAAAAAAAATTTGACGCCAAAGGCGGCGAATAAAACAAATTCTGCCTTACCCAAACTCCCATGCCCCCCACCCCCGAGAATCTAATGGTGCGTCCCTAACAGACTAACCATTATTTGTGATTCAAACCAATTTATTTAGAAATAATATTATTTAGAAAAGGTGCCCGTACTCAAGATCACATACTCGTCTTGAAAACTATTGACAAATTCATTCCAAAGTCATCCAAATTTTTATTTGTTTTGTTGATTTTTCATCAGCCTTTGATACTATTTGGTGGAATGCTCTTATTTACAAACTAGTTCAGTCTGGCGTTAGTGGTCATAGTATTAAAATAATTCTTCTGTTCAATTCTCCGTAAAATGCTCTACAAAGCTTCAGTTGGTGTCAAACAAGGTTGTGTTCTAAGTCCTTTGTTTTTTAATATGTACCTTATTTACCTTCCAAAAATGTTTGATGATACATGCGATCCTGTTACACTAAAACAAAACTTCACTGATATTAATATTGAACTATAATCTAGTCAACTGGACTGCTGTTTTTGAGTGGGAAATTTTCACGTCCAATCCTGAACGCATCATCAGCCCTACTGATCATCTGGCGGCAAAAGTTCATTGACCTGTGAAACGGATGTTATTGTAGTATCACAGGTCACCACCTTTGAGTTCAACCTGAGAGGTATCTTCCTCTCGCTGAACTGTAGGCCCCGGCCAAGTTGTGACGTAAGCCGCCTCCCCTGTTAAGTGAAGGCTCCTCCCGTTTCACGTATATCGCTTCTTTGTCCCCTCTCTCAAACCATCTGCTTTCTCTGTCCAAGATTTTAACGTCCTTGTTGTCAAAGGAATGTTTTGTAATGTCCAAATGTGTGTAGACGGCCGAGTCACCACAACCAGTGCTGGCTCGTCTATGCTGGTACATGTGCTTTAGTTCAGCGATCAGGAAGATACCTCTCAGGTTGAACTCAAAGGTGGTGACCTGTGATACTACAACATCCGTTTCACAGGTCAATGAACTTTTGCCGCCAGATGATCAGTAGGGCTGATGATGCGTTCAGGATTGGACGTGAAAATTTCCCACTCAAAAACAGTAAGTCCAGTTGACTAGATTATAGTTCAATATTAATATTGTTTACTACCTGGATGAATGATAATCTTCACAAACGAAAACTCCACTGAGTTGTCTCATGTACGCTGATGATCTTGTTTATTATGTCTAAAAGTGTAAATAGTCTCCAAAATGAACTAAATATTATAAATTACTGTTTTAAGTGGAAACTGTATGTAAATAAGAATAAAACAAAAGTTATGATCTTTAATAAGAATGGCCGTACACTTAATAATTCTACTTTTTCTTATGGCGGTGTCCCAATTCAAATTTGTAGTCAATATTGTTATCTTGGTATTATATTTTCACCTTCAGGTTCCTTTAAAAAAAGCCATTAATATCCTGAAAGAAAAGGCTAATAAGGTATTTTTAGGATAAGAGAACATTTGTATAGTTGTTCATGTAAATAATTATAGTCTGAAATTATTTTCTACTCTTATCAAACAAATCTTATGTTAGGGACGCACCATTAGACTTCAAGGGGGGTTAGGAAGTTTTCAAAAAACAAAAACTACATGAGCAAAAAAACTTTCCCCACCTAACTGTGTATAAATGCATGAATTAAAAAAAAAAAATTCCCCGACCCCAACCTCCTACCCCCTTGAAGTATAATGGTGCGTCCCTTATGGGTGTGAAATATTGGTGGAAGCTTAATCAAGACTGCTTGTTAGGAAATTCATCACTTGCTGTTCAAGCCTTGATTGATGTTAACCGCAATCTTCACCTGGATAAATATTTTTTTTTTTTTAAGGGTATTTATTTTTGTAATTTAATTGGTAATAATAGAGTGACGTGACATATGGGATAAACTAAATACTCTCTCTACATCTTCAGTCATTCACCAACTTACATTCAATATATGATAAGGAATGGTATTATCATATTTCTACAAAGAAAATAAAACTCCATACTCTCTGTCAAATGTCAATTCAAAACTTCTTTTACCCAGCATGCCCAGGAGAAGCATGTTCATCTTCTAAATCGTGTTCAGACAGCTGGATTTTGTAAGCTTCACATTAGTGAACACAATTTGATGATAGAAAAGGGCAGATATTCTTATCCTAAAATTCCCCTGAAAAAAGAATTTGTACTATTTGTGACTTAAATGAAACAGAGGACAAATTTATTTTTTCTGCTTTTGATATTGGTTCAAATGTTATTTTACGATTATGATATCTACTAGTTGTGTGCTATTGTCATCCTGTATTCTTGTTGTTGTATTGATTATACTCTTATGTTGAGTGAATAGCAATAAATTTTACCTTTTAGTCACGATTTTGCTAAACATGGAACTCTCAGAACCTGTAAGCATTAGGTTTGTTTTTGTTGCTTTGAGTGATAATTTATTGCATTTGAACCAATTGCATACTTCATTGTTTCATAAAGAACATTAACATAATGGTCAGGATGAAATACAGTTGTGTCATCAGCAAATAAATAAATAAATAAATAAATAAATAATAATTTGGATGCATATAGATTATGATAAGTAATAGCACCAGTATTGAACCATGGGTACACCAAAAATTACATTTGATGAAACAATATTATTTGTTTCCTACCAGAAAGATAACTTCAAAACCAATTGTATGATACGCCACGAAACCACAGTGATACAGCTCATTAAATAATATTTCGTGGTCTACGGTATCGAAGGCTTTCGATGGATCCCATTACGTGAATACTCCTTTAAAAAATCGAAGCAGAAAGGTGTAATGTCATCCTCATCTTTCACCTGAAACCAGTCAATAGCACAATAACAACAACCCTATTGTGCTATTGACTGGTTAGATCAGGTAGCAATATCACACTCTGGTATTTTATGAAGGGTTTTTTCACAAACGTTCAGTTGTTCATTAAGATCTTCAAACAGCGATAATGAATTGTCCGATGACCATCCTTGATAGGCCTGACATTGTATGTTACATAGATCATAAAATAAACACTTATGTGGGTTTCATAATTTCTACCGATTGCCACTGAGCGACGTGACTTTTCAGTAGGCCGCTTGCACTTTTCGGCCTACTCACTCAACAACATCTTTGACCAACTCATCCCGCTCTCTATAGCGGTTCCTGATGCCTATAAAAGGAAGCAGTCAGATGTGATGAATTACCAGTCTGATTAAACCACTAGTGTAGTGGTGAAAGGTCACTAAAAATGTGAGTTTAACATCTTCCTTTTTCTTGGATTTGCATAAAATGAACTATGTTATTAATTTTTATTGCAATTTTCCTCCCTTTTTTCTTTAACAAACCTTTTTGCCGCCATTTCTTCTTCTGACGCCCTTTCCTTTTTGCCGCCTCCTGCTTGCGCCCCAAAGTCCCTCAATATACGCGATGTCTTAAGAGGTGCGGACAACCTTATTATTCGAATTACAAAAACCCCGCAAAAGTATTTAGCATTTCAAATTCCCCAAACTCCCTGCATGAAATAGCAGGTATAGTAGAACATGTAGTACAGTGCTCGCTCGAAACGCATGATGGGCCTGATCAAGATTCATTTGTCACATGCCGTCATGAAATGTGCTAAATCAGTGCCGTTGAGGAACGACATTTTCTTTCTGAGCTGGAGTCGGTTACCACTCTCGTGTATAGTATCCACTGCCGAGATATACAAACTCACGGTTAAGTGTGCAATGATAGTGTGGGTGAGCCAATAATAATTGTATCTGTTGACAGACTATGACATTTAAATTCTCTAGACAAAAAACAAAAAATATCCAAAGTGATAACTTTCGATATGCATGGATATGATACGAACATCAATATGAATATCAAAGTTTTTAGTGCGTAGCAAGCACCGTAAAATTTCAAAAATAAACAAAACTCAAAGACAAGCTGCTTTTTAGTTTCCCTGGCTTTTTATCCAATTGTAAGCAACATTTTACTTTGGCCATTTTTAAACCTGTTTCAAATTTATAATGTGCATACGTGTATTATGTGAGTATTTTGTGCATATTCGTATTGAGTATATAATGTATAATTTGTAACTTTTATTTTCAATCATTTGTGACGTGTCATGTCAAAAACAGACACTTTGGGGCAGGTTATCAATTTTTCGGACATTCCTAAGCGAAGATATTGAGTTCGTACATATTATAAAATTGGAAATTGAGATGTCGGCCTTTAAAAATATTATTAACAATGTTGAGAGTAGGAATGACCTTGAAAAATGTCTGAAAAATACAAGATGCCAGTTATATTCTGGTCTGAAACTATCAGACAATATTTTAAACATTATTAGCATCACAAATTTTCAAAAAACCCACCACGTCACATTTTTTTTTTTTTTTTTTGTTAACTTGTGTGGGTGGAGAATGGACATCCTCCATTCCTTCTGTGTTAATATCTTGTGGGAACACTCTCATGTCAGCGCGCGCAGCAGCAGCCATTTCGAAAGTGACTTTTGTCACTATTTCGTCTATCCTTTTTGTTTGTCCTGCTTTTTTGTTCTTTGTCACTCTTACTTATGTATCTTTGTGCTGGCAAATAAAATGAAATGATATTTGCATTCAAAAGGATGACACCTTTAAGATGTTTAAGAAAATCGGTGCGAAATTGCCCGCGCAATTGAGATATACATTATCACCCAAGCATTAATCTTTAATAACGCTATAATATACGACGTAAATAATGTTATCATTGTATACCGAGAAAGTGGTTCAAAATAAATATGCACTATAAGCCGTTATTCGTTCACCCTGGGCAATTTGCTTACAAAAGAGCAGGCAGATTGGGAGAGACACCTGGGTTCCATGCCTCGGAATAAATTAAGCTGGAACACTCATCATCATGTAGAGAAGAAAAACCTGAGTCAAACCCCAGAGATTTCCTCGAGGAGGAGAAGAGGCTGGTTGCTTACCTTTGTTACTCAGTAATGTTCCATCTCATGGGAAGTCACTGACCGCGTGTCCAGTACACTCTGGTGCTGAAATAAGAATATTTTGGTTGACTCAAAAGCAGCGTCCGCACAATGTTTTTGTTGTTTTCTATATTCCTCAGACCTACTGGTTCAGAATCTGGCGGGGGCACCGTGACACTTTTGGGCATTTTGAATTTAACTACCCCAAAATGACCACATAGGGCTATACAAGGGTAAAAAATTGAAGTGTTCAAATATCACTTCCAAAGAATATGTGACGTGTCATGTCAAAAGGAGACACTTTTGGGCAGGATCATAAATGGCGATGAATATTCATAACTTGTCTGTATACGGTATCTGGCCGACCAGTGGAATTTTACGCATCCCAGAATGCAACCTGATACTTCACTCATACTTTATTCATTGGGCTATTCCCGTTGAAATGTATACACCCCTATGAAAGACATGACATTAATCATGTTAATCTTCCACACCACACAAGTAGTGTGAAATACAATGAATGGGGTTATCTGAACGGGTGAACGTGACTCCATTTCAAATCATATTTCATTATCATATTTATTTATTTATTTATTTATTTATTTATTTATTTATTTATTTATTTATTTATTTATTTATTTATTTAGTTAGTTAGTTAGTTAGTTAGTTATTTATTTATTTATTTATTTTTTTTTTTTGGAGAAAGATGACTATCTTCGTGCAGAGTGCTCGATGCATTAAAGCAGAGCTAATAATACGAGTAGAACTTGTGGAACGAAAGTTGTAACTCTGAGTTTCACGCTAATGCGAACATCAGACAACTGAGGGCTATTCGCTACCCTACCGTGGCCTTAACCTATTAATGATACAGGATACAAGATAATTTATTTCCCATAATTCACAACAAATCACATAATAATCAAATATACATATATATAAGTATACATTTTAAAAACAAATAAACAAGGGCAATTTTCGTAATGAAATGTTAAAAAGTGATAATTTATTTATCTCACCTATTTTAGCCAAACTTTTCAATTTACTTCTAATAAGCGGCAAGTTCCCAGATTCGTGGAGACTAAGTATTCTTTCTGTTATTCATAAAAAGGGCGACAAAAATAATCCAAACAAATTATCCAAGGTATCGCGGAGTCAAGTAATCTCTGTAAACTTTTTTGTTTAGTTCTTCATAAGGGGCCCACCATTTGATTTCCTGGGGGGCATGGGAGTTTTTGAAAAAAAACTTCACCCACTAGTGAGACAAAAACATTTTTGCCTCACTGATGAGTAAAAAAATTCACCCACCTAACTTTGTATAAAGGTATATATTAAAATTGAAAAAAAAAATTTGACGCCAAAGGCGGCGAATAAAACAAATTCTGCCTTACCCAAACTCCCATGCCCCCCACCCCCGAGAATCTAATGGTGCGTCCCTAACAGACTAACCATTATTTGTGATTCAAACCAATTTATTTAGAAATAATATTATTTAGAAAAGGTGCCCGTACTCAAGATCACATACTCGTCTTGAAAACTATTGACAAATTCATTCCAAAGTCATCCAAATTTTTATTTGTTTTGTTGATTTTTCATCAGCCTTTGATACTATTTGGTGGAATGCTCTTATTTACAAACTAGTTCAGTCTGGCGTTAGTGGTCATAGTATTAAAATAATTCTTCTGTTCAATTCTCCGTAAAATGCTCTACAAAGCTTCAGTTGGTGTCAAACAAGGTTGTGTTCTAAGTCCTTTGTTTTTTATTTTGTACTTTATTTACCTTCCAAAAATGTTTGATGATACATGCGATCCTGTTACACTAAAACAAAACTTCACTGATATTAATATTGAACTATAATCTAGTCAACTGGACTGCTGTTTTTGAGTGGGAAATTTTCACGTCCAATCCTGAACGCATCATCAGCCCTACTGATCATCTGGCGGCAAAAGTTCATTGACCTGTGAAACGGATGTTATTGTAGTATCACAGGTCACCACCTTTGAGTTCAACCTGAGAGGTATCTTCCTCTCGCTGAACTGTAGGCCCCGGCCAAGTTGTGACGTAAGCCGCCTCCCCTGTTAAGTGAAGGCTCCTCCCGTTTCACGTATATCGCTTCTTTGACCCCTCTCTCAAACCATCTGCTTTCTCTGTCCAAGATTTTAACGTCCTTGTTGTCAAAGGAATGTTTTGTAATGTCCAAATGTGTGTAGACGGCCGAGTCACCACAACCAGTGCTGGCTCGTCTATGCTGGTACATGTGCTTTAGTTCAGCGATCAGGAAGATACCTCTCAGGTTGAACTCAAAGGTGGTGACCTGTGATACTACAACATCCGTTTCACAGGTCAATGAACTTTTGCCGCCAGATGATCAGTAGGGCTGATGATGCGTTCAGGATTGGACGTGAAAATTTCCCACTCAAAAACAGTAAGTCCAGTTGACTAGATTATAGTTCAATATTAATATTGTTTACTACCTGGATGAATGATAATCTTCACAAACGAAAACTCCACTGAGTTGTCTCATGTACGCTGATGATCTTGTTTATTATGTCTAAAAGTGTAAATAGTCTCCAAAATGAACTAAATATTATAAATTACTGTTTTAAGTGGAAACTGTATGTAAATAAGAATAAAACAAAAGTTATGATCTTTAATAAGAATGGCCGTACACTTAATAATTCTACTTTTTCTTATGGCGGTGTCCCAATTCAAATTTGTAGTCAATATTGTTATCTTGGTATTATATTTTCACCTTCAGGTTCCTTTAAAAAAAGCCATTAATATCCTGAAAGAAAAGGCTAATAAGGTATTTTTAGGATAAGAGAACATTTGTATAGTTGTTCATGTAAATAATTATAGTCTGAAATTATTTTCTACTCTTATCAAACAAATCTTATGTTAGGGACGCACCATTAGACTTCAAGGGGGGTTAGGAAGTTTTCAAAAAACAAAAACTACATGAGCAAAAAAACTTTCCCCACCTAACTGTGTATAAATGCATGAATTAAAAAAAAAAAATTCCCCGACCCCAACCTCCTACCCCCCCTTGAAGTATAATGGTGCGTCCCTTATGGGTGTGAAATATTGGTGGAAGCTTAATCAAGACTGCTTGTTAGGAAATTCATCACTTGCTGTTCAAGCCTTGATTGATAACCGCAATCTTCACCTGGATAAATATTTTTCCTGGTTTAAGGGTATTTATTTTTGTAATTTAATTGGTAATAATAGAGTGACGTGACATATGGGATAAACTAAATACTCTCTCTACATCTTCAGTCATTCACCAACTTACATTCAATATATGATAAGGAATGGTATTATCATATTTCTACAAAGAAAATAAAACTCCATACTCTCTGTCAAATGTCAATTCAAAACTTCTTTTACCCAGCATGCCCAGGAGAAGCATGTTCATCTTCTAAATCGTGTTCAGACAGCTGGATTTTGTAAGCTTCACATTAGTGAACACAATTTGATGATAGAAAAGGGCAGATATTCTTATCCTAAAATTCCCTGAAAAAAGAATTTGTACTATTTGTGACTTAAATGAAACAGAGGACAAATTTATTTTTTCTGCTTTTGATATTGGTTCAAATGTTATTTTACGATTATGATATCTACTAGTTGTGTGCTATTGTCATCCTGTATTCTTGTTGTATTGATTATACTCTTATGTTGAGTGAATAGCAATAAATTTTACCTTTTAGTCACGATTTTGCTAAACATGGAACTCTCAGAACCTGTAAGCATTAGGTTTGTTTTTGTTGCTTTGAGTGATAATTTATTGCATTTGAACCAATTGCATACTTCATTGTTTCATAAAGAACATTAACATAATGGTCAGGATGAAATACAGTTGTGTCATCAGCAAATAAATAAATAAATAAATAAATAAATAAATAATAATTTGGATGCATATAGATTATGATAAGTAATAGCACCAGTATTGAACCATGGGTACACCAAAATTACATTTGATGAAACAATATTATTTGTTTCCTACCAGAAAGATAACTTCAAAACCAATTGTATGATACGCCACGAAACCACAGTGATACAGCTCATTAAATAATATTTCGTGGTCTACGGTATCGAAGGCTTTCGATGGATCCCATTACGTGAATACTCCTTTAAAAAATCGAAGCAGAAAGGTGTAATGTCATCCTCATCTTTCACCTGAAACCAGTCAATAGCACAATAACAACAACCCTATTGTGCTATTGACTGGTTAGATCAGGTAGCAATATCACACTCTGGTATTTTATGAAGGGTTTTTTTTCACAAACGTTCAGTTGTTCATTAAGATCTTCAAACAGCGATAATGAATTGTCCGATGACCATCCTTGATAGGCCTGACATTGTATGTTACATAGATCATAAAATAAACACTTATGTGGGTTTCATAATTTCTACCGATTGCCACTGAGCGACGTGACTTTTCAGTAGGCCGCTTGCACTTTTCGGCCTACTCACTCAACAACATCTTTGACCAACTCATCCCGCTCTCTATAGCGGTTCCTGATGCCTATAAAAGGAAGCAGTCAGATGTGATGAATTACCAGTCTGATTAAACCACTAGTGTAGTGGTGAAAGGTCACTAAAAATGTGAGTTTAACATCTTCCTTTTCTTGGATTTGCATAAAATTAACTATGTTATTAATTTTTATTGCAATTTTCCTCCCTTTTTTCTTTAACAAACCTTTTTGCCGCCATTTCTTCTTCTGACGCCCTTTCCTTTTTGCCGCCTCCTGCTTGCGCCCCAAAGTCCCTCAATATACGCGATGTCTTAAGAGGTGCGGACAACCTTATTATTCGAATTACAAAAACCCCGCAAAAGTATTTAGCATTTCAAATTCCCCAAACTCCCTGCATGAAATAGCAGGTATAGTAGACATGTAGTACAGTGCTCGCTCGAAACGCATGATGGGCCTGATCAAGATTCATTTGTCACATGCCGTCATGAAATGTGCTAAATCAGTGCCGTTGAGGAACGACATTTTCTTTCTGAGCTGGAGTCGGTTACCACTCTCGTGTATATTATCCACTGCCGAGATATACAAACTCACGGTTAAGTGTGCAATGATAGTGTGGGTGAGCCAATAATAATTGTATCTGTTGACAGACTATGACATTTAAATTCTCTAGACAAAAAAAACAAAAAATATCCAAAGTGATAACTTTCGATATGCATGGATATGATACGAACATCAATATGAATATCAACGTTTTTAGTGCGTAGCAAGCACCGTAAAATTTCAAAAATAAACAAAACTCAAAGACAAGCTGCTTTTTAGTTTCCCTGGCTTTTTATCCAATTGTAAGCAACATTTTACTTTGGCCATTTTAAACCTGTTTCAAATTTATAATGTGCATACGTGTATTATGTGAGTATTTTGTGCATATTCGTATTGAGTATATAATGTATAATTTGTAACTTTTATTTTCAATCATTTGTGACGTGTCATGTCAAAAACAGACACTTTGGGGCAGGTTATCAATTTTCGGACATTCCTAAGCGAAGATATTGAGTTCGTACATATTATAAAATTGGAAATTGAGATGTCGGCCTTTAAAAATATTATTAACAATGTTGAGAGTAGGAATGACCTTGAAAAATGTCTGAAAAATACAAGATGCCAGTTATATTCTGGTCTGAAACTATCAGACAATATTTTAAACATTATTAGCATCACAAATTTTCAAAAAACCCACCACGTCACATTTTTTTGGATTGAGTTTGTTAACTTGTGTGGGTGGAGAATGGACATCCTCCATTCCTTCTGTGTTAATATCTTGTGGGAACACTCTCATGTCAGCGCCGCAGCAGCAGCAGCCATTTCGAAAGTGACTTTTGTCACTATTTCGTCTATCCTTTTTGTTTGTCCTGCTTTTTTGTTCTTTGTCACTCTTACTTATGTATCTTTGTGCTGGCAAATAAAATGAAATGATATTTGCATTCAAAAGGGATGACACCTTTAAGATGTTTAAGAAAATCGGTGCGAAATTGCCCGCGCAATTGAGATATACATTATCACCCAAGCATTAATCTTTAATAACGCTATAATATACGACGTAAATAATGTTATCATTGTATACCCGAGAAAGTGGTTCAAAATAAATATGCACTATAAGCCGTTATTCGTTCACCCTGGGCAATTTGCTTACCAAAGAGCAGGCAGATTGGGAGAGACACCTGGGTTCCATGCCTCGGAATAAATTAAGCTGGAACACTCATCATCATGTAGAGAAGAAAAACCTGAGTCAAACCCCAGAGATTTCCTCGAGGAGGAGAAGAGGCTGGTTGCTTACCTTTGTTACTCAGTAATGTTCCATCTCATGGGAAGTCACTGACCGCGTGTCCAGTACACTCTGGTGCTGAAATAAGAATATTTTGGTTGACTCAAAAGCAGCGTCCGCACAATGTTTTTTGTTGTTTTCTATATTCCTCAGACCTACTGGTTCAGAATCTGGCGGGGGCACCGTGACACTTTTGGGCATTTTGAATTTAACTACCCCAAAATGACCACATAGGGCTATACAAGGGTCAAAAATTGAAGTGTTCAAATATCACTTCCAAAGAATATGTGACGTGTCATGTCAAAAGGAGACACTTTTGGGCAGGATCATAAATGGAGAAATAGCCAAAAATCTGCCCGTGGGTGATTTTTTCACAATTTGGATTTTTGCAAATTTGTGATGTTATTAATGTTAAAAATATTGTCAGATAGTTTTCGACCGGAATATAACTGGCATCTTGTATTTTTGACACATTTTGCAGGTAATTCCTACTCTCAACATTGTCAATAATATTTTTAAAGGCCGATATCTCAGTTTTCAATTTTATAATACCATCATTTATGAACTCAATATCTTCACTTAGGAATGTCCGATTTCATTGGAAAAAACGGCGATGTGGAGCAAAATATCTCTTTATTTAAGATATGTAGAAACCTCAAAATTGATAACCTGCCCAAAAGTGTCTCCTTTTGACATGACACGTCACATATATGTGCCGCAACAGGTCAAGGGTCCATTTCCAGTTTGTCTAGGGGTCAAAAACTAAAGTTGCTCCAATTTTCGTTGTAGCAAACTGTTCATCTACCGAAAGGAATTCAGAAACTTAATAGTTTGCGCTACAATCAGTCATTTCAAATATTGAGTTTTGGTTTTGGTCACGTGGTTTCCTGCCTAAGCTCTTGAGCTCATTATCGATATCTTTGTCTGTACCCTTTGTTAGAAACTTAAAATTTGTAGCAAGCCGTTTCGGTTTTCAATTCAGTTTGTTATATAATCGGAAATCAGGTTTGAAGTTACCTTGATCAAATTATACAAAAGACGTTTTTAAATTTCGCAGTGAGTGCAATGTTCACGAGCAGAGAAGTCGAACAAGTCAATCTACATTTTAAAGCGTGATTTAGTTTTGGAAGCTTATTTCACCGTTACAAAATATAGACCATCGAAATAATTCCACCGATATAACAAAAGAATACCCTGAGAATAGATACTTGAGTGATTATATTATT
Organism: Amphiura filiformis; assembly: GCF_039555335.1. Lineage (NCBI taxonomy): Eukaryota > Metazoa > Echinodermata > Ophiuroidea > Amphilepidida > Amphiuridae > Amphiura > Amphiura filiformis. The sequence goes on along the minus strand of NW_027305490.1, from coordinate 1,126,980 downwards.
ATACACTTCTCACACTTCTCTATTTATATACTTTTATGCCTATCGCATGCATAGGATCGATATAATAGAAAGCTGTATGACTTCCTAGGCTGGTTTAAATTGACTTTTATTTATTACTCGAAAGAAATGAGAAGATAGAGAGAAGAGAGAGGGGAAAGAGGTGTGTGTGTGGGAGGGGCGGGTGATGGGGGAGGGAGAAAGAGAAACAAAACAAAGGGCAGAGAACATTGGAAGTGGGAAGGGAAGTAGTAGGAGAGGAGACCTCGACAGCTTGCAGACAAGTTCTGCCTCTCTTTTCAATCCCCTGATCTTTGGTTTCTGAAGAAATAGAGAAACGAAAACTGATAACTTAAAACAACTGACTGAAGGGTTAGAAACTCTAGATGGTCCTTCAAAGAGTCCAAACTCTAGATTGTCCTTCAAAGAGTCCAAACTCTAGATTGTCCTTCAAAGAGTCCAAACTCTAGATTGTCCTTCAAAGAGTCCAAACTCTAGATTGTCCTTCAAAGAGTCCAAACTCTAGATTGTCCTTCAAAGAGTCCAAACTCTAGTTGTCCTTCAAAGAGTCCAAACTCTAGATTGTCCTTCAAAGAGTCCAAACTCTAGATTGTCCTTCAAAGAGTCCAAACTCTAGATTGTCCTTCAAAGAGACCAATAGAGAACTTATGGGGACACTCTGAGCGTGTTTAAAGTGAGCCAGGCTATCCGGCATTTAGCGTATATTACCGTATAAGTGCTGCGAAATAAGTTATTATTGTTGCAGTATAATCTTCAATGTATAGGCTTACGGCCACAATAAACACGCTCTTTGAAGAGGATGGCTAACAAGTTCATCAAAGACACAACGCTAGAAGGTTTACGCCGCATCCTTTTCATTAAAAAAAGTTGGTGAATTGTGGGGTATAGGCCAACTGCACGTATCCACTCCTTTCGAAGGCCGTATCTTGCTAAACAAATGTATTTAGGCCTATCACAATCACAATCACTATCACTATCACTATCACTATCACAATTAATATTGATTTGAACATCTTCATATTTCAGGCAAAAAAGTTTTTAAAAACTTAAAAAACGGATTCATGTACCGATGTAATTTCACCCAAGCATTTCACTGTTTCGTAGGGAATCAAGGCCCGATAATGACATTTTACGCAAGCAGCGCTGACATGTAGTCCAGAAGGCTGTAGATGGCGGCGTGCTACTATTCATACTGCAGTTCATTCATAAAAATATCAAACTCACTCTATTATAGTATCAACCATAAGACATATTCGAGCCAAATTTGGACACCATCCGGGTATTTTCCCTTGATGTACCATGCAATATTCATAATTATTGGTCGGACACCACTATAATGCCAATATAATGGCAAACCATTAAACAAATATTATACACAAGTACGCTAGAAAGGAAGGAGACACTTAGGGATGGAAGAGGAGGTTATATAGGTGGGGGAGAGCCTAGGTAAGAGGTACGGGTTGTGGCTTACCGGGGACAATAAACTAATTCATAATCAAATCATCTCCATCATCATGCATCGTTTATGTTTCATACAAACAAACAAAGCCCCCCAATATACGCGCTTGATTTCTTAGCATAGTGGCATATGTTCTCAGGGTGTAATTATACGGTGACCACCCGCAGTGATAGATATCCGATAAATAATATTTTAGCACAATAGGCCATTATATACTTATGGTTATATACCTATACTGTGTCCTCCCAGCACAATAGTGTTATGATTGCAGACCAGATCTGCTCCACTTTTTAATCCCTTGATTTTTGGTTTCTGAACAAAAGAGAAAACAAAACTTATCATTTGAAATGAGGGCCTGTGGAACAAGGAAAGTGGTTATTTGCATAGTAAATACTGTACACTATTAAATCCTTTTCTAGCGCATTTGTGTATGTATAAATGATATGACATGAGGCCAATGGTGCTCCAATTGTATTGTCTGTGGACGGCGAGATGTAAATTGGGTGATGATGTCACAGCTCATTAAGAGTTTGTCACTCGGTTTGAGGCAACTTGTTGTAATGTGAGAATGTGGAACAGCATTGACCAAGAAATAAGACACATCGTCAGAAGCATGGGATGTCACATTACAGCAGTTATATGTTGTGTACAGTAAGAGGATGTAGAACAGTATTGACCAAGAAATAAGACACATCGTCAGAAGCATGGGATTTCGCATTACAGAAACACCCAGGAACCTCCAAACCTTTGTGGACAAAGTATTAAAAAATAAACGCATCCCAAAAAGAAAGTATCCAGTTTGATTTTGGTCCATAAGTCAAAGATGTGGTCTTAAATCAAGACCTACCTACCGCACATTTTGATACCTCATTTGTCCAAATCGATGCAGAATTGATGACACAATGATCTTTTGAATGCAATCGCCTCAATTTTAAAAGTTGCAGTAAATTTCTATTGATTTGGTCCTGCTACTCAACATGCTCAATGGCCAGCGATAGATCAAAGCCAGGGCGCATCAGACGTCTCTCTGAGAGCATGCGCCGCAGATGTATGGCTGGCAGTCATTGATGCAGCAGGAGGACATACCAGATATTGACTGTGTGAAGAGTGAATGGTAAAACATTGAGGAAGGAGTAAAAGAGCATCTGTATTGAATAAAACACATGAAATGAAGTCAAACAGTCTTATACCGTCTTTGTTATTGTGTACCATTATGAAGAATCTTGAGAAGCAGGAAAACCACATCAATAGGGATTGCATTTAAAAGGTCATCGTGTCATCAATTCTGCATCGATTTGGACATCTTTGATTTATGGACCAAAATCAAACTGGATACTTTCTTTTTGGGATGCGTTTAGCTCCAATCTAGGGCTCAAGATAAAATCTCCAAAACAGAAGTTCAAGTCATTAATAGACAAGAAATCCAGCTCAACATCAATATCAATGGACAAAACCTAAACCAAGTAAATGAGTTCATATACCTCAGGGCAAAATATCTGGCAGAGGAACATGCAAGGAGGATGTCAAACACAGAATTGGTAAGGCGTTAGCTGCGGTTCAAAGATTACAACCAATCTGGAGTGCAAAGGACATTCGCCGCTCAACCAATGTTGAATTGTATAGAGTGCTTGTTCTCTCCATCCTGCTACACGGGGACCTGGAAAAGGAAGATAAGAATCGTCTACTTAGAAAAATCCTGGGAGTATCTCGACTAGACCAAATTAGAAACTCAACTAACCGCCAATCACTTGAAATGAACCATACCATCTTACAAAATAACTCAGAAACGACTCCGGTTATTTGGACACATCCAAAGAATGCCAAATGCAAGCTACCCAAAAATTCTTCTGGAAGCAAGCATACCTCCACAAATATTTAGCAAACAATGTTTATTTTATAACATTTTTAAAATATTGTCATGTGTTTTCATTCAAAAGGTTCTAAAAAACGTTTTCATGACCTTCATAAAACCAGACATTTAATGTTATTAAAACGTTTTTACACAATCCAAAACCCAAAATATAACCTGTTTGAAACATTTTAAAAACGTTTTTGTGTTTGCTGGAAAGGTAGTCGTAGTGTTGCCAACACAACAAAGATTATGATTGTGATCTAAAATGCAGTAGTTATGGAACTTAAACTCACCACTGAGGATGATATCATACTGATTTTTTAATTGGAAAACAATACCTTCTAGTGTGAATTCAAAACAAAAACATTTAAATTTTCGTCAAAATGTAACCCATGACATGATGAAATTGTCTGATTTATTAAAACAAACTTCATATCCAGCTATTAGAATAATTAGCCTCATCATAACTAATGTTCTTTTCACCCCCAGCAAACTCAATAACAATATGAGCCCAATTAAATAATAATCATGTAATTATACACAAATTCTGTCAATCTTGGGAGTAATCTGAGTGAGTTACACTTAGGTAGGTCCTACCTGTGTACTTCATGATGCGAAATTGATCTTAAATCTTGCTATCGCAAGAAAAAACGTTAGTATACCCAACTTAAGTCAGGACTTTTCTTTTAGGAGGGCATGGGGGAGGCGACTTTCAATTGAAAACATTATTGACAAAAAATGCCTAAAAAGTGGAGTCAAGCAGGAAGACAAGATGTCCCATAGGGAAGCTGTCCCCCTCCCTTGGCTACCGATATTGCACCTTCATGTCCACTGCCAATGCCCTCACTCTCCTATTCTGTACCCCCTTTCTTACGAGATGCATCATACGACAAATTGTATTAAAAATATATGCATCTCCTATACTATATACCCAGAAGTATCCTACACTGCTAGCTCCAGTAAAAACAAGCCAATTTTACAAGAACCCGTTGAAGTTTTCATTTCGCAACCTGAATTTATTACGTCATGATCACACACAAAAGGATATACGAAGCTTGAAGTTTAGAGCCAAAACAATATTTTAACATAATTCAATTGCTAATTTTCAACAATTTGTGGCGTGTTTTTATCCAAACCAAAAGTGATTTCCAATAAACTGATCTTTTAACTAGATAATACATATAGGAGTCTAGGAGTAAAGGGTTTTGAAAAAGTTCGTGCTCAACACCCATGTCTACCAATGTTTAATACCATGTGGTGTTAGGATAGTGGACTCAAATTGTGGGGTACGTTTTTCGTTAGAGGTCATGAAAGGTCACACAGGGGTAAAACTGAAAATCTTGTTGAAAGATATATTTAAGAAATGTATAGTTTGTGTTATTTACGATCTATCGTAATTCCGTTATTCTACATAAACCTCATTTTTAGGCTAAATGACATATTTTTGGTTGTACATGGATCAAAATTTCTCCGATTTGAGCAAAAATTATAGCAAATTGTTTGTGTAGCTGGATAGAATCAGAAAAAGAATAGTTTTGCCTATCTACTGTGTTCACCTACTGAAATAGAGTACAAACAAGGTCAAAGGCCATTGGTTGGCCATACGCCACTGTTGATCTCTGACTTCCATTGCACAGAACAAGTAAAGTAAACAATTTAGAAGGTAAGTTCTATTACCGTTTCTTGATTCTTATATTAAGATGAGCAATTTGCCACCATTTTTGACCAAATCCGAGTAAGTTGACAATTTTGACTCCAGTACAATCAAAAACGTGTCATTTTGCCTAAAAATTAGGTTTTTGTAGGATAACTTTATAACGCTAGGTCGTAGATAGCACAAATAATACATTTTTTTTTTAAATCCTTGTCATCAAAAACTATCAAACGAGTAATTTGATATATATCTTTCAACAAGATTGAAGCATTTTCAATTTTTTGCCCCTGTGTGACCTTTTGTGACCTCTAGCGAAAAACGTACCCCACAATTTGAGTCCACTACCCCTAGCAGCGATCTAGAGGGTCTATCCTAACACCTGATGGTATTAAATATTGGTAGACATGGGTATGAGATTTAGCTCCTATAGTTTGATCAGCTCGTAATTGGCGGGAATTGTTAGGTTTTTACCACTACGCCGAAAAGTAGGCCGCCGTTAAAAGTGATATAGTTGACCTGAATGGTCTATATTTTGCGTGTTAAAGAAAGTAGGCGAAGTATTATGACTTCAATGAATAACTTATGATGCTTCTGGCAAGATACCACAAGACAATCCTCAAAATAAAACATATTGATATTAATCCGCGATGTTATAAGGCCCGCCGATTACGAGCTGATCAAAGTATAGACTAATAACTTGTAATTGTGTACTGTGCATGAGGAAATATTAAAACTATTGTTCTTAAATTGACGTATTTTCATACATAATTAACTGCTTACTATAGATTTTCGCGGTCACTTCAACTTCTAGAGGCTTTCATGGCATAGTGGTTTGAATAGATAATCCTGTAGACGTTGACGTTTGTGCTTTGGAACCGCATTTCGCAAACTCTCTAGTAAATAGCATTATGCGTATGCTCGGTCATGGCATGTGCCGTGTGAATTGCAGCCATAATGTCTGTCTGCCACTGTGTCATCGAGGCAATTTAATTTGTTTGTTCCACATTTCACAGCTAATGTACTCTATGTAACTGCTACAATTATTGCTGATTATTTTTGTACTGCATGAGGAAATATTAAAACTATTGTTCTGCTACAACTACTGCTGATTATTTTAGCTTTAAAATTGCAAATCTTTGAGCGCCGCTTCTAGGCAAATTATTCTGAGAGCTTCTGAGAGCTAAAGATGCTCCATTCTTTCTGCTTCACGGATTAACACCAACCTCCCCAAATAGCAAAAAAGAGAAGAAAAAAAAGAAATCTACGCTTCTGGTATCGGGGGCCCAATGGGCAACGTGTCGGTACCCAGAACTTTCAGAGCTTCAAATGTTTCGATTCCTGATGGTTCAATCCAATCTTCTGGAATCAAAAACCCATTTTCCTTCATCACGTAGCTCAACTATGTAGGAATAACTGACACCTAAGGTGACATACCCGTAGTCTTCGCTTGCCCCAGCAGCTGGGTCTGAAATAAATTTAGAAATAAATAAATAAATAAATAAATAAATAAATAAATAAATAAATAAATAAATAAATAAATAAATAAATAAATAAATAAATAAATAAATAAATAAATAAACAAACAAACAACAAAGAGCATGATGGTAAATCAAAATAGATTAAAGAATTAAGGTGCCAGTTATTTTCACCTCTGTATATCGTAAACAAAGACATGTGTGTCATAATTAGAACAGATATTTCTATTAGCTCGGATTTTAGACCTCATTCGTTGAAATCGGTTAAAAAGCAAAGACACGGTGATCAGGTTAGGGGCTGTACAATAATTATGAGCCCAGGGGAGGGTAAAATTGGGGGGCAAGCAATTTTGGCCAGCCGAAAGGGGGGGGCAAGCAATTTTGGCCAGCCGAGAGGGGAGGACAAGCGATTTTTGGCACACATTCATGGGGCGTCTTTTAAATAAAAACACTTAGGCTTAGGAAAACAGTACGGAAACGCTTTAATATGCAAATTTTCCTGATTCTTCTGGAAGCAAGCATACCTCCACAACGACCAAAAGGAAGACCAGCAAAGAGATGGATAGATTGCATGAAGACAGATTCCTCAACAATTAACTTGACATCCTTGGTGGAAGCTGGAAGGCTAGCAAAACAGAGAACAACCTGGCAAAGCATAATGACACAGATGGCAAGGCAGAGTGATCCACCCGTGCCGACGCCTTGGGTCAAGGTCAAGGTCAATGTCACAGCTCATTAAGAGTTTGTCACTCGGTCTATGATCTCTAAAAATGATTTTACTCAACCTGAGTAAAATTTTACTCCTTTGATAGTAAAAAGGTCACAACTCATTTGTTGAGTAAATTTGACTCAACGAAGGTTGAGTAGCAACTTTACTCTGCCTTTGAGTAAACAGTTTACTCAGTAAAAGAGTAAACGCATGACTCAATATTTGTTGAGTTAAGGGATGGGATATGAACGTTTGGAGAGTATTTATTGTGGGACATTAGAGCACATCAGACATATCGAATTGCATTCGAATACGAAGAATGTCCCTCTGATATCAAATAATTTTGATTTTTTGAAATTCGCAATGCAATACATATTTTACGGCAAATGATTAAAAATTTGTATTTTTGATATTTAACAGTACTCGAAGTAAACTTTATAAATATGATGCTTTATACTTAAAGTGTATGTAGGTGGGATGAAAAGCCGACAATCAATTGAAAATTTTGACCTTTCGTATTGAAGATATGGATTTTTTCCCCAAAACACCTACAAAAATTAGTTCTTTTGGGAAAAAAATCCATATCTTCAATATGAAAGGTCAAAATTTTCAATTGATCGTCGGCTTTTCCTACCAGCTACATGATGTGCTCTCATGTCCCACAAAAATACTGCCGAAACGCTCAAAACGCTCATTCCAGATCCCTTAACGTTTACTCAACATAACTCAACAGTTGAGCTGTGACAGGGTGGTAAAACCTTACTCAATCCACAAGGAGTAATATTCTGCTCTGTATTTGAGTTTTTGCTCAACTGTTGAGCAACATGTATTTGACCCAACTGATATTGAACAGACTGTTTGCCCAAATGTTGTGCAACATGAAGTTGACTCAACTGATTTAGTCAAAATGTTTATTCATCATAGCTGCGGTTACTGCTTCCCTGTTGAGTAAAATGTCGTTCTTGAACCTCTGCTCCGGATATTTTGACTTTATATTCCTCACACTTCAAAAGAATGCAATCAAGATTCATGCAATTGTGGTGTTGTTACCATTTAATTCACATAAAATAACACAACATCTACAAGAACATAATATATTGTGCAATCAACACACATTTTTTGTCTTCTTTTGGTTCTTTGGTTTGTCGAAGAATCCAAGTGATACCACTTTATATGGTATGGCTCCGAAAGTGACATGTTCGAAAATCAAAAGTCCTTTATGTCACTGGCACAATATGGTTATTGTCAAGGGTACACAATTAAATTGCTCCAAAACTGTCTTACAAATGGCTACAAATTCTTCATCTCTATCAGAATTAAATTACTCAAGAAAAGTTTATCTGCAATATTAATAGGTATATCACCCCAAAAATAAGCGCAGCAGAAACATGTTATTTGACGCTTTTAATTGAATCATCGTTATGAATGCTTCAAAAACAAAAAACAGAATTGAAATCGGATAATGCAAAGTGATGTAACGTCAACTTGAAGATACCCGGAAATCGGGTGAAAACCTGCCACAAATTGCTATAAATGGCAAAATGGTAATTTTTGTGATTTGTAATGCTTATTCGGACACTTACTTGAAAAGGTAGCATTGATTTAAGTATCACAGATTAATTGCATATCTTTCCGGACTTCGTTAAAGAAAACAAGATTAAAAAATCTCTCCTCGAATAAATGTAATAAATCCACCAAATGTACAATTTTAGCCATTTTGACCAATCTGCAGACATGAAAAGCTTAAAAATGACTAAGTCCAGCTAATTAATATGCAAAAATAATGCCAACAGAGAACCGTACATGATATGAGGATGCGGTTTTTTTTGCACACATAAGTACCCAAAGTTCTTTCATTTGGTAACAAAAAATACACAAAAAGTCATTAATTATGCAAATTAGCTAATTACATCTAATTATATATTTATGCCATTCTTATGTTAATTAGGCATATGTAATTTTACTTTTTTCAATGTTTTATTTATGTTTTATTCATACAGCATGATTTTGTCAAATATGAACCTGCTGTGATGTTGAATAAAGAAACTGCAGTTAATTGCCTAAGTGCACCGAGTTTTCAATTGGTATAGGGAAGTGTTTCACTCATTGTCCAAGGAAAAAAAATACATGATAACAAACACTGGTATTTCAGACCGGTGGTACTAGGTCCTCTATTTCGAGAGACCTATATTTATTGATTTATGGACGATCTAAAAAAATTCATAAAACAGGTCTTAACTCTTAAACTAGGCAGTGTTTAATTTCAGCGGAGTTGATAGTGATTTAGGAAATGTTTCACCTACCATATATTAAAAAGACAAATTATTGTGATCAATGAAACATAACGAGGAAATCGTTTTTTGACATGTATGTTTTCAAAAATTGGCCAACTTTGATCCGCGCGCTTTTTGATTCACTGTTATGTATGCGTGCACAGTATGACAGAATTATTGTGCAGCCACTGTGACATACCTAATATTAAGTTACCAGAAAATGGAGTGACAAAGATCAATATTAGCCATTGGCTCTTATGTGAAATTTACATCACAAAGCACACATAAACCAGACCAAATAATGTTATTTACGTATTGCCAAAATATTTAGCAAACAATGTTTATTTTATAACATTTTTAAAATATTGTCGTGTGTTTTCATTCAAAAGGTTCTAAAAAACGTTTTCATGACCTTCATAAAACCAGACATTTAATGTTATTAAAACGTTTTTACACAATCCAAAACCCAAAATATAACCTGTTTGAAACATTTTAAAAACGTTTTTGTGTTTGCTGGAAAGGTAGTCGTAGTGTTGCCAACACAACAAAGATTATGATTGTGATCTAAAATGCAGTAGTTATGGAACTTAAACTCACCACTGAGGATGATATCATACTGATTTTTTAATTGGAAAACAATACCTTCTAGTGTGAATTCAAAACAAAAACATTTAAATTTTCGTCAAAATGTAACCCATGACATGATGAAAGTGTCTGATTTATTAAAACAAACTTCATACGAGTATATAAACAGAAAATGTTACCAGAACATTTCATATCCAGCTATTAGAATAATTAGCCTCATCATAACTAATGTTCTTTTCACCCCCAGCAAACTCAATAACAATATGAGCCCAATTAAATAATAATCATGTAATTATACACAAATTCTGTCAATCTTGGGAGTAATCTGAGTGAGTTACACTTAGGTAGGTCCTACCTGTGTACTTCATGATGCGAAATTGATCTTAAATCTTGCTATCGCAAGAAAAAACGTTAGTATACCCAACTTAAGTCAGGACTTTTCTTTTAGGAGGGCATGGGGGAGGCGACTTTCAATTGAAAACATTATTGACAAAAAATGGGCAAAAAATGCCTAAAAAGTGGAGTCAAGCAGGAAGACAAGATGTCCCATAGGGAAGCTGTCCCCCTCCCTTGGCTACCGATATTGCACCTTCCTGTCCACTGCCAATGCCCTCACTCTCCTATTCTGTACCCCCTTTCTTACGAGATGCATCATACGACAAATTGTATTAAAAATATATGCATCTCCTATACTATATACCCAGAAGTATCCTACACTGCTAGCTCCAGTAAAAACAAGCCAATTTTACAAGAACCCGTTGAAGTTTTCATTTCGCAACCTGAATTTATTACGTCATGATCACACACAAAAGGATATACGAAGCTTGAAGTTTAGAGCCAAAACAATATTTTAACATAATTCAATTGCTAATTTTCAACAATTTGTGGCGTGTTTTTATCCAAACCAAAAGTGATTTCCAATAAACTGATCTTTTAACTAGATAATACATATAGGAGTCTAGGAGTAAGGGGTTTTGAAAAAAGTTCGTGCTCAACACCCATGTCTACCAATGTTTAATACCATGTGGTGTTAGGATAGTGGACTCAAATTGTGGGGTACGTTTTTCGTTAGAGGTCATGAAAGGTCACACAGGGGTAAAAACTGAAAATCTTGTTGAAAGATATATTTAAGAAATGTATAGTTTGTGTTATTTACGATCTATCGTAATTCCGTTATTCTACATAAACCTCATTTTTAGGCTAAATGACATATTTTTGGTTGTACATGGATCAAAATTTCTCCGATTTGAGCAAAAATTATAGCAAATTGTTTGTGTAGCTGGATAGAATCAGAAAAAGAATAGTTTTGCCTATCTACTGTGTTCACCTACTGAAATAGAGTACAAACAAGGTCAAAGGCCATTGGTTGGCCATACGCCACTGTTGATCTCTGACTTCCATTGCACAGAACAAGTAAAGTAAACAATTTAGAAGGTAAGTTCTATTACCGTTTCTTGATTCTTATATTAAGATGAGCAATTTGCCACCATTTTTGACCAAATCCGAGTAAGTTAACAATTTTGACTCCAGTACAATCAAAAACGTGTCATTTTGCCTAAAAATTAGGTTTTTGTAGGATAACTTTATAACGCTAGGTCGTAGATAGCACAAATAATACATTTTTTTTTAAAATCCTTGTCATCAAAAACTATCAAACGAGTAATTTGATATATATCTTTCAACAAGATTGAAGCATTTTCAATTTTTGCCCTGTGTGACCTTTTGTGACCTCTAGCGAAAAACGTACCCCACAATTTGAGTCCACTACCCCTAGCAGCGATCTAGAGGGTCTATCCTAACACCTGATGGTATTAAATATTGGTAGACATGGGTATGAGATTTAGCTCCTATAGTTTGATCAGCTCGTAATTGGCGGGAATTGTTAGGTTTTTACCACTACGCCGAAAAGTAGGCCGCCGTTAAAAGTGATATAGTTGACCTGAATGGTCTATATTTTGCGTGTTAAAGAAAGTAGGCGAAGTATTATGACTTCAATGAATAACTTATGATGCTTCTGGCAAGATACCACAAGACAATCCTCAAAATAAAACATATTGATATTAATCCGCGATGTTATAAGGCCCGCCGATTACGAGCTGATCAAAGTATAGACTAATAACTTGTAATTGTGTACTGTGCATGAGGAAATATTAAAACTATTGTTCTTAAATTGACGTATTTTCATACATAATTAACTGCTTACTATAGATTTTCGCGGTCACTTCAACTTCTAGAGGCTTTCATGGCATAGTGGTTTGAATAGATAATCCTGTAGACGTTGACGTTTGTGCTTTGGAACCGCATTTCGCAAACTCTCTAGTAAATAGCATTATGCGTATGCTCGGTCATGGCATGTGCCGTGTGAATTGCAGCCATAATGTCTGTCTGCCACTGTGTCATCGAGGCAATTTAATTTGTTTGTTCCACATTTCACAGCTAATGTACTCTATGTAACTGCTACAATTATTGCTGATTATTTTTGTACTGCATGAGGAAATATTAAAACTATTGTTCTGCTACAACTACTGCTGATTATTTTAGCTTTAAAATTGCAAATCTTTGAGCGCCGCTTCTAGGCAAATTATTCTGAGAGCTTCTGAGAGCTAAAGATGCTCCATTCTTTCTGCTTCACGGATTAACACCAACCTCCCCAAATAGCAAAAAAGAGAAGAAAAAAAGAAATCTACGCTTCTGGTATCGGGGGCCCAATGGGCAACGTGTCGGTACCCAGAACTTTCAGAGCTTCAAATGTTTCGATTCCTGATGGTTCAATCCAATCTTAAAAAAACAAAAACCCATAGTTTCCTTCATCACGTAGCTCAACTATGTAGGAATAACTGACACCTAAGGTGACATACCCGTAGTCTTCGCTTGCCCCAGCAGCTGGGTCTGAAATAAATTTAGAAATAAATAAATAAATAAATAAATAAATAAATAAATAAATAAATAAATAAATAAATAAATAAATAAATAAATAAATAAATAAATAAATAAATAAATAAACAAACAAACAACAAAGAGCATGATGGTAAATCAAAATAGATTAAAGAATTAAGGTGCCAGTTATTTTCACCTCTGTATATCGTAAACAAAGACATGTGTGTCATAATTAGAACAGATATTTCTATTAGCTCGGATTTTAGACCTCATTCGTTGAAATCGGTTAAAAAGCAAAGACACGGTGATCAGGTTAGGGGCTGTACAATAATTATGAGCCCAGGGGAGGGTAAAATTGGGGGGGGGCAAGCAATTTTTGGCCAGCCGAAAGGGGGGGCAAGCAATTTTTGGCCAGCCGAGAGGGGGAGGACAAGCGATTTTTGGCACACATTCATGGGGCGTCTTTTAAATAAAAACACTTAGGCTTAGGAAAACAGTACGGAAACGCTTTAATATGCAAATTTTCCTGATTGTTGTGCTCGCAACATATATCTAGGCCATTTAAGGTTTGCAAATTGGGACCTCAAAATTGGGCATGTGTAAGGGGGGGCAAAGATTTTTTTTTTTTGGCGGGCCGAGAGGGGGGGCAAGCGATTTTGGCGGGCCGTTCGGAAAATTTACCCCCCCCCCATAATTAACAATATGCAGACTATTGTTCTCATTTGGGAAACAAAGGCCACGCACAGTATTTGTTACCGTGCGTTTGCTTTGTAATGGTGCATCCAACTGAAATTATAATACCTATTTCATCACAGCCCATTGCGATATCGCACAGGTAAATCAGAAACATGTGTTTGTTGATTTAACCAGGGATATGAGACACGTCCCTGATTTAACATAGTTAGCTGTTTTGAACGAGTTTTTATCTTGGTTTAATGGGGTTTAAGTCCTGCAAAGGTCGTGGTGAATTTTGCTGTAGACATAACTGCATAATGGATACGAAATAAAAAGTTGCACTTTTGTGTTCTAGCTCAATGAAAGCACGACGCTAGTTCAGTTTTTCGTGCTAATCAATGCAAGCACAGCGCTAGTTCTCTTGTTCGCGAACGCTTTGTGTACAAAACAATAGGGCATGCAATGTGGCAAACTGCAACTTTGAAATTTGCATCTTCCTTGTGTTTTTTGGATCGTCGTGTTAGATGTTGGTTCCCGTGCTGGTTCCAATTATAACATATCTGCCTTTGTTTAGGACTTATGATATAGGATAAAAAAAAAGTTGTTTGATTTAACGTGCGCTTCAGCTAGGCATGGCCTAATTATCAGCACACTTCAACAATTATTCCGCTGCCATAAGGATATGATATATCAGAATCATTTCCGCTTCACCAAGTCCCCAACTGATGCGCAGGTACTCTCAGCGACTTAGATTGTGATTACCCCAGCAGCTCCCCATTTTACACCTGGGTGGAGTGAAGCAATTGGGAATTAAGCTATCTTGCTCAAGGACGCAACACACTGGCCGTGGTGGGGCTCGAACCCGCAACCTTCCGATCATGAAGCTCACGCCCTAACCATTGGGCCACCGTGCTTCCCACGGATATACCATGGATACAGGGGTGAACGTACCTGGTACTTTAATTATTTGATAAATTAGTTAATAATTAAATCTGGTCAACCAGAAAAACTCACTTTTGATTTAAATGGAATCACCAACGTTTCGGCCAAAACCTTTGGCCTTCAGCTGGGTGGATGATTTAGGGTCATCCGAGGTCAATCGATGAGGAAATTGCTTGATGACCCGATCCCAACCATGTGACAGATTAAAGCCATAATGTGTGATTTGCTTCACAGCGACGCCCTCAATTTTACTTGGATTTCTACTTTTTGTATAATTATAATGCCCAGTGGTATACTAAAATACCACGTAAAAGACTAAACCTGAAGTGCTTTAATAACAGTAAAATTTAACTTTTTGTACTAAAACCGGGTCGACCAGGTTTTATTCAGAGTTCAACGATCGAGTACTTGCTAACATGTACCGTGGATATCAGCTTGTATGTACACACGTCGAGCGCGATGCTCCGTGCAGTTACATGTAATACGATCGGCGTAGTACACGCATGTAGGCGTTGGAATGAATCGCAATTTTCTTTGTTATACCTCTTTTGTTTGGCTCGAAATTAAAAGGGGATAATGTGATCAGTGAAAACAAATATTTACATAAGAATCTATTCTTTATGCAAATCACACATTATTGCTTTAACTCTAACGAGTAACGAGGTTTTTTTTACCAACAATACCATGGTTGTTCGATGGGTTCCCATGTGTCGCCGATTATTGCCAACTTGTATATGGTGCGATTCGAACAGTGTGCCTTGTCGTCTTACCCCGGATCTCCACCTTCCAAATGGTATCGTTATGTTGACGATACTTGGGTTATAGTCAAGTCTTCGGAGCTCGACAACAATATCAAATTCACCCAAGAAGGTCTGACGGATTCAGCAGTCTACAAACACCTTGAGGGCAGTGGTCACAGTTTTGACATTTACGACGTTGTCGTTTTGGACTGTGAACCCCGTTGGTTTGAACGGGGAGTCAAAGAAGCAGTGTCGATACGAGCCGAACAACCGTCCCTCAACAGGAGCGGGGCAGAGTGAATCTGTCACATGGTTGGGATCGGGTCATCAAGCAACATCCCTCATCGATTGACCTCGGATGACCCTAAATCATCCACCCAGCTGAAGGCCAAAGGTTTTGGCCGAAACGTCGGTGATTCCATCTAACCAAAACTGAGTTTTTCTGGTTGACCAGATTTAATTATTAACTAATTGACAGTTTATGATACTTACACATGTCAGGTCCAGACATTCCAACAAAATATTCCGTTCCGTACGGCTTTCTCAAAGCGTCAGTTGCTCTTATAGCTAGATCATGCTGTTGTATGTCGAGTAAATATAAAGAAATAAAACACGAGATGGTTTCAGCTCAACAAATGCAATTTTCAGAGTTTATGTTATCATGCCTACAATGAATAATCCCCGGAAATAATCATGCATCACTAGCACTATAACATGCTTTAACGTGTATTTCACTGTAAATAGAAAATACATACGCAGAGAAAGAAAAGAAAAGGAGGGAAATGAGGAAAAAGGAGGGGGATAAAAATATCTTCAGGGTGCTTAGTTCCAAAACACAGTCGGTTCCTGACTTTCTTCGAAAACAAAAACGTTCGAAGTATATTAGTACAGTCTTCGACAAGTAAAAAATTTGGAATATTTTTCACTTTATTTCCATGACCATCCTTAAAATGTTTTACTCAATGATAACTCCCAAAAATCAATCTGTAGATGGAATGGGGTATTCCTTCGGGTATATTCGCATGCTATGGTTTGTCGTGGTAAATTATACAAGAAAGTACGCAGCATTTTTTTAAACATTTCAAACTTTCTTGCTGTAACAAATATCAGAAGTCATCAGATCTATCTGGAGAGTTGTTCTTGTTTTTGTTAGATGAGTAAGTTAAATTCATAAATTGGGTGTGGTTCTTTTGCCTTTTTCTTGTCATTCTAAAACTCTCCCGGGGAAACTGATGTACTTGCGATTATGGCTACCACAGTAAAGATACAGCAAAAACGTTGAACTGGCAACCCAAACCTGCCAAGAGAAGAGTGTTTTTTATTACCGATTGTATTAAAGGCCGATTCTTTTTATGGCATATCATCATAAACTTAGTGTCAAATGGTACATGTAATGTTAAGTATTTTAGAACTTGGTTCAATATTGCAAAATCAAAGAAAGTCTGCTTCCATTTTTGGCATTGCATCACCCATCGGTGTTTGATTAAAAGTTTGAATCGATCGAAACACACAATTAACAACAATACAGCTAGCGCTATACACATTATTTTTAAGCAGGATTAACATGTCTAAGATATATCAAAACATGATAAGTTTTCTATGTTTGCCTGCCATGATATTTGTAATTCCGGTATGTTGGAGCTGTGGTGTATTCAAATTTCAAGATGGCTACTCATGAAGCGGGTGCGTCGACTACACCAGGCACAAAAAGAAACTCGTCAGTTATATTCATCCTTGCTGTTCAATAACTTGATAGTTTTGGATTATTCTGAAATATACATTTTGTTAATTGGACTTTGCTTTCTCATTTGACACCCTGTTTGTGAAAAACGAACAAGAATTGACCAAGATATGCGCCTCCAAAGCCTCAAACCCCAAAATCAGAAGTTGCATTTTCAACGATTTTCAATGGGAACGCATCGTTGTATTGCACACAAGCACCACGGGCCAATCAATAAAGCACACAGTGTAGCAGGCACAATTGAATCGTTAAAATTGCAACTTTTCATTTTGGGGTTTGAGAGTTTGAGGCGCATATCTTGGTCAATTCTTGCTCAATGTTCACGAACAGGGTGTCAAATGAGAAAGAAAAGTCCAATTAACAAAATGTATATTTCAGAATAATCCAAAATTATCAAGTTATTGAACAGCAAGGATGAATATAACTGACGAGTTTCTTTTTGTGCCTGGTGTAGTCTAGGGCATCACACTGACATTAGTGTAGTTCAGCTTAGTTCAATAGCGGAAAGGGGCAGGTGTGTACGAGTCGATCCTCTGCCAAATTAGTTTAATTCCTTTAAAAAAAATTTCATTTTAGGAAAATGGGACTAGGTTTATTTATGACGTAGGGTGATGTAAGTGAGCAACACTATGCTGAGTGTGGATTACATTGCAGCACGTCAAGCTGACAACGGTTGCTATAATATAATAAAATAACGCTACTTTAATGCACAGACTTGGGAAAGAGCCGAATGGTGGGTGCTTCAAACAAATTAGTTGTGAAAAGTGACAGCCACTTGAAATTGGGCCGAAGTTATGCATGGCGTAGAGGTGTAACTGTGAATAACTATTAGCTAATTTCTTTAAACCACTGAACTGGAAAACTGTGCAATGTTTTCTATACTATATGATCAGTTTCTTAAGAACTGCTACAAAGTATCTTGTTTCTGTATTTTTAATATAAAGCGCCAAATTACAAAAAAATGTTCTTCAATTCTGTCATGTTATCTTAGTAACTATTTAGTCTGATAAAGATATTTTTGTCACGAAATGGCATCAAACGTGCCCCTCTCAATTCGCATATATCAATGCAAGACCCCCCCCTTAGGCCGTGTCACCTTAAGACCCTTTTATATAACCACAAATTATGACTTATACTATTATCAGTTCGTAATAGGCGATAATTATTCGGTTTTGTCAGTACTCGCGTCAATCAAGTACCAACTTGCGCCTGCGTAAATTCACAAAAGACGCATACAGTCAAACAATACGCAATGCGCGGTTCGCGTAGGTGGTGCTTTGTAAACTGATCTATATCAATCCACGATGTTATAGGGCAATTTTTTTTAAATATCTGCGCTATCGTAATTTGTATATTAACCATGCTAACCAACATTGACGCGTCGTTATACATAAGTGCAAATGAGCTTCCAAATAACGATTTTTTTTGATGTCGAGCATATCTAGGAATTAAAACAGCTGAAATCTAGGAGATAACGCTGACGAAACTTCGGCCAGGCACAAGTGACCTGGTGAACGAAGGGGGTCGCCGTAGATAGCTGGTCGGGGAATTTTTGCAGGATAGTCAAGTGTAGCCAACAATCACCCTGATCGAAACCGACTGTAACGAGGTCTTTTGTCATAGGTCATCTGCCCCGCCATTACCAGATGAGCCACGGGGAGAGCGGAATATTTTTGTCCTTCGGGGAATTGAACCCGGGACCTTAACCAGTGTGCCACGCTGCTCCCTTTTCGGGAGCCGAACCGAAAAAAACATGCTAAAGTTTACCTGCAAATCCTTATGTGGTTGCTCAATGTTCTTCTTATTGGTGTAACCCCATGGGTATAGCCAAAGCTGACTGTAGTTATGGAAGTCAATGAACAGTGCGATGTTGCCTGAGAATTGTTGGAGCCATTCATGTACTACAGAAGTCTCTATTCCACTCAATGGTGCCTCACCATGAAATATATCAGAGCAAGGGTTATCACTAGTTCCAGATCCTGCGTTGAAAAGATAGTACACCAGGCACAAAATGAAACTCGTCAGTTATAGTCATCATTGCTGTTTAACAACCTGCTAATTGTGGATTATTCTGAAATATACATGTTATTAATTGGACTTTACTTTCTCATTTGACAGCATGTTCGTAAAAATCGAGCAAGAACTGACCAAGATATGCGCCTCCAACCGTCAAACCCCAAAATCAAAAGTTGCAATTTTAACGATTCAATTGTGTCTGTTACAGTGTGTGCTTTATTGATTGGCCCTTGGTGCTTGTGTGCAATACAACGATGCGCCATTGAAAATCGTTGAAATTGCAAATTTTGTTTTTGGGTTTGACAGTTTGGAGTCGCATATCTTGCTCAATTCTTGTTCGATTTTCATGAACAGGGTGTCAAACGAGAAAGCAAAGTCCAATTTATAAAATGTATATTTCAGAATAAAAATTATCTAATCTAATGATAATTATCAGGTTGTTCATGATGCAGTCATGTCTACAGTAGAATTCACCACGACCTTTGCAGGACTTAAACCCCATTAAAAGCTATTAAACCAAGATAACACTCATTGAAAACAGCTCAACTATGTTACATCAGATCTTCTCTGGTTAAATCCACACACACATGTGTCTGTTTTGAGCAATGAGCTGGTATTATAGTTTCAGTTGGGTGAACGATTAACGCAAAGTAACAATTACTGTGTGGCCTTTGTTCACAAAATGAGACAATACTGTGCATATTGTTAACCACATTCTTGAAAATGAGAAACATAATGGTTGTGGGCCGTAACACGGTTTGGAAATAATTTCTTCATTTTTTTTTGGTGTTATCTGTCGTTTACATATCCTTCCTAAAACACCAAAGTACGAATATTTCCAAACACCTAAATTATCTAAAAATTTAGGACATGTTACAAAACTATATTTGCTAGAATTTCAGAAGAGTGCTTTTTATATTGGCCGGTTATTTTTCACACAGCGACGTTAACTAGGCAATGTACTATTACTAAAACACCAAAGTACGAATATTTCCAAACATCTAAATTAGCTAAAAATTTAGGACATGTTACAAAACTATATTTTCTAGAATTTTAGATGAGTACTTTTAATATTGGCCGGTTATTTTTCACACAGCGACGTTAACTAGGCAATTACCCATACTTCTAATATACGCTATTTGTAGAGGTTACGCGTCAATGGTAAGAGCACTGTGTATTGTGTATAGGAAAACGGACAGTATCAGTAACTGCAGTATGTGAACAGCAAGGATGACTATAACTGACGAGTTTCTTTTTGTGCCTGGTGTATACGGTTACACGTGTTACACGTGTTAGAGCGAAAACTGGGCAACTATAGTGTACTTGGGTACACTGTACACTACAGTGGTTTAGCCTGGTGGATGGCCTGTACTCCTCTATGGACCAGGGAATAACATAATAACGTAGTTTAGAAAAAGCGGTTATTGCTAAAACACGGGTGCAGTGTAGTGTTTCAAACACAGAGAACAGGGCAGAAAGAAGAGATTTATTGAAGAAGCCATCTGGATAAGAAAGAAGGGGCCAAAACACTCAACAGAGACGAGGGGAACTACTTTCTTCCGCACCAATTCCTAAATCAAACAACGTCATCAACGTCAGCTCCATCAGAAAGCAGCCATTGTGACGTGTTAGCACAAAACTCATTGATCGAGGTATGTAACATCAAATATTTGTAAATATCAACGCTTTTTCTATACCACGTTATTTGTTATCATAATATTCATCAAATGAACATCGAAGTTTAAGAATATTACTGAGAAATTTGAAATTTAAGAACATTTAAAACATTCTGACAAAGTGACAGCAACAATATGTTTACTTGCCCGTTGCCGCTCGCTAAACACATGTTTGCGCTATACAGTGCGTCTAAGAAAACGGTTTAAATCTCCAGATTTAATTCGGAATCACATAATTATGTGACCTGCTACCGCAAAATGAGCATAAAGTCACCAGCTGGTAGTTTCAAGATGACATGGCTACTGCGTCTGCGTTCCTTTTTCTTATGCACCTGTTACTGGATTGTACTGGTGGGCGGCAAACAAAGAACATCACTAAACTCAGTCGACCATGGTGTCTTGAAACTACCAACGTGTTACTTTATGCCCATTTCGTGGCAGCATGTCACATATTACATATATATATATCTGAATTTCCTGAACATTCTGGAGCTATTAAAGGGGCATTTCGTGATCCACAGCCTCATCCCCCCACTTTTCTCAAAAAAAGTTGAGATTTTTATATCGCTGGCTACATAATGTTTATGTACAAAATATTTCTTGCAGATTAATTCGTTTTGCAAAGATATCGTGAAATTTGAATTTCGTTCTGGTGCACCAGAACGAAATTACAACGCATTGTCTATGGAGCAGTATAATACACATAATCATGCATAACTCGCAAACGCAAAATCGGAATCAACTGAAATTTTGGGAATAGGCTTTTTTCGTGGATATGTACTGAAACATGTCATAAAAAGAGGATGCTAGGATCACGAAATACTCCTTTAAGGTAATACACTATTTTAAAGTGTTGCGATTTGGTAGTTCACAACATCTTGCGAATGGTAGTGAGCTTTGGCAGAAATTGCATTACTCATTTCCTTGCGAGCGTGTAGAAGAATTCAAATATCACAGAAATACTTTTGTAGGTCATGTGGTTCTTGAGTTATGTTGTAATGAGGGCTGAAACAACAACACTTTTGTAAAATGTACATAACTCATTAACAACAAATGAATTAAGCAAGTTTTCAATGTATATGATTTGTAGAATGAACTTTTGCAAAACATCAAAGTGCTATTTTTCAATAATATATTGATTTAGACAATAAAAATCGACTTTTTCGGCTGCTTCGACCAACATTACCTCGTCTACCCTTAATTTGATCGTCAATTATAAATTTTAAAAAAATCTAAAAATAGAGGATAATATACTATATTTTTGGCAAATTCAGAATCCCAACTATGCTACTCCAAAAAAATGACAATATCGGGAGAAATGAATGTATTTATTGTGGCCAAGAATTAGTGAAATATTGCATTGTCTTGGACCTGCGGGAACCGGAGATGCTGCACACTACCACAAATCGGTACACATGCCTTTATTATCAGCTTATACCTTCAAATTCGTTGTCTGGATGGCCAAAATAAGGAGTCCAAGGATGTCGAATTTTATAGTGGCCCCCGATTGAATGCTGTAAAGGCTCAAGTAGCGCGCACAAAAAATTACAATTAACCCCAACATTTGACCAAATGGCCATGCATGGATTCAAAATTACCTGACACCTATTAAGTTATTATTTACTGATGATTTAACACGTACCTCCCCATTTATAGGGGTAGTTTCTGTTTAAATCAGTTCCAATACAAGATGATCCAGTGTTTGGCTGGCGGTTCTTCCTCCACATACGATCCTAAGTAGATAAAAATAGGTTTTTGAAATGAGTAAGACAAATCAGACATAGGTACCATTTGCTGGAAGAAAATGGGGTGTCCATAAATACGTACTTTGGTGAGGGTCGGAGAACTGGAAGCCGGCCATCAGGACGATTTTGCAATTTTGCTCCCCTCCGTCGGACATCGCCGATATATTACCACCAGTCTTGTCAGCTCCATCTACCGGACAGAAATCGACTATAGGATTGCTCTGTGAATCGTCTTTTTAGCGTGGTATAAACACCTTGGACTAAAATAGTATTAAAATGGCAAATTGGTCCAGTAAACACCTAATTTTTTTCGCGTTCCATTGTTCAAGATTACGCCACCGGAATATGCTGTATCTGTTGCATCTTTGCAGATTCTCCGACTCTCCCCTACCAAATCATCTCCATCATCATGCATCGTTTATGTTTCATACAAATAAACAAACAAGCAAACAAAAGTTTTTATGACTATTATATTTCCAGCACCCATGCCACGCCAGTTCTGTTAATACCGTTCCATATTTTTATTCAATATAAACACAACCGGGTATGTGTCTGATATTTGCTTAACACAATCATGACAATAGAGGTTATCCATGTTCTATAAGCTGCATATCCTATCAACGACTGCTATACCTTGTTTAGGACATTCTAAAGAAGTACCTGCATGTGCAACCATGACTGTTTCAAAATAGCCCGCCAAAGTCATGTAGGTAACTCCGAGGTCGTGCATTGAATTAGTTTGAATGAGGAATACTACGGGAACCAGTGCCTTTTGTTAGAAGTCACACATGAGTGAAGTGGATAACCTCTATAGCCGGAATAAGCTATCATACACTTATGGTCCTCTCTACACTAAAGATTAATTTATTACTCCATCACTGAGCGAAAACCGGTTGGTATTTGACCAATGAGGTAGAGGCGCTTTTCCAAATGCAACAAAAAGCGCTCTACCTCATTGGGTAAAAGCCAATCGCTGTTGCTCAGCTACGTAGTATAAATTTAGCTTTAGATGTTATGATTGCAGACAAGTTCTGCCCCTCATTTAATTTTTGATTTTTAGTTTTTGAACAAAATAGAAACCAAAACTTATAATTTGAAACGAGGGGTTGTCTCCGCTCCCATCCGCACACACGTCGGCAAAAACATGGGCGTGACACGGATGCAGGATGACAATCTTAAGTTCGTGAAAAGACGATTACTCACATTGGTCCATGTGTAATCATAACCATCTACGTTGAGGGATGGTACAATATACCAGTCATAGTTGTCTACCATGGCAGTCACTGTGGAATCGACGCCGTACATTGTTACCATCTGCAAGATATAAATCACAATGAAACTAATAGGTGCGATATTATAACAATCTTTGCATGATGCAGTCATGTCTACAGTAGAATTCATCTCGACCTTTGCAGGACTTAAACCCCATTAAAAGCTATTAAACCAAGATAATACTCATTGAAACAGCTCAACTGATTAAATCGGATCTTCTCTGGTTGTGCACATGTGTCTGTTTTCATGTGGGATATCGCAATAAAGGTGGTATTATAGCTTCAGTTGGGTAACCGATTATAAAGGAAACGAAAGGAAACAATGGTATGTGTACCTTTGTTCACGAAATGAGACAATGGCCTGCTTTTTGTAAACCAGCATTCTTGAAAATGAGCAACATAATGATTGTTGACTTAACACGGTTTGGAAATAATTTCTTCATATTTTTGGTGTTATCTGTCGTTTACATATCCTTCCTAAAACACAAAAGTGCGACCCTCTCCAAACACCTAAATTAGCTAACAATTTAGGACATGTTACAAAACTATATTGTCTAGAATTTTAGAAGAGTACTTTTAATATTGGCCGGTTATTTTTCACACAGCGACGTGAACTAGGCAATGTACTATTACCTATAACATTAACTAAAACACCAAAGTACGAATATTTCCAAACATCTAAATTAGCTAAAAATTTAGGACATGTTAAAAACTATATTTTCTAGAACTTTAGAAGAGTACTTTTAATATTGGCCGGTTATTTTTCACACAGCGACGTTAACTAGTCATATCCCCATACTTTTAACGTAGGGCTATTTGTAGAGGTCACGCGTCAATGGGAAAGAGCACTGTGTATTGTGTATAGGAAAACGGACAGTAACTTCAGTATGGTATTTTTCATCGACAAAAAATGTTATCAAGAAACGATTACGACAAAGTGCAATATCTTCAGTCCCGATCAATCTCTTCAGCCCGATGTGCAACTACATTCGCCATACTGCTGTGTGTGAATAACGTTACTGGTAGAGATTGTACCTATAATAATCGTTACCAGTAGAGATTGTACAAATAATAAGAAAACCTTTTCAGACCAAGATATCAGGACAAATGGCCCCTTTCTTTGGAATTATTTACTAAAAACAATAAAAGAATAAATTTCTATAAAACATTTTCGCATTCAATTTAAGCACGACCTATTACATACCTATTATAATCTCACTAGTATCCCCGATCTTTGAGCCATTCCTTGCTGTATCTTATTTCTCTGTTATTGATTGTTAAGGGGGTACTACACCCCCTGGCCAATTGTGTGCCTATTTTTGCATTTTTCTCAAAAATTATAGCGCATTAGTGACAAGTAAGATATGTATGTTATAGGGGCAAGGACTACAACTACTGCACTGAAAATTCAGCAACTCAAGGCAAGTAGTTATTGATTTATTGATCAAATATTGGTTTCCCTCATTTTTGACTGTAACTCCACAACTGTTGTCTGTGCTGAAATAAAATTTCCAGTGCAGTAGTTGTAGTCATTGCCCCTATAATATACATATCTTACTTGTCACAAATGCGCTATAAGTTTTGAGAAAAATGCAAAAATCGGCATAAAATTGGGCAGGGATGTAGTACCCCCTTAATGTAACTTTAGTTCTTCTTTAATTCATTGTAATATGTTTTCAGGGGTATGTTACTTATCAGGCCTTATTGGCTTTGCAGCCTACTCCTCCATAAGGTTTTAATTGTTTGTCGTTGGATGTATTGTTTTTTAATATGGAAATAATAAATTGAAATTGAGTGAATTGAAATTTAGTGAAACATAGTGAAAATAATTACGTGAACTAAAACACTTAGCCATAGCCAATAGCCCAGCTTTATAGCCCATAAAGGCCCATAAGGCTTTATTTGTCTATCGTTGAACCAATGGGACTCATTTATATTACAGCCCTGGAAGTGTAGGGTCCATGCTTGGGCAAAATACCATAGGAACACAATGATGCGACAGAGACCCCATTTTGTTATGTAATTTGTTCAACTTGTACTACACGTACAACAGTGCTTTGATGTAGATAAATTATAGATAAAGCAAGCAAAACGCCTTGTTTCCGTACATTCTTCTGGTTTCAGTGCAGATTCTGGACTGGATTTTCATAGACATTTAAGAGAAAGTAGGCCACCGGAAAAAATGTTGAAAATGCATTTAATATCCTATGTGATTGACAAAAACAAACAAGTGGCATATCAAGTAGGCTACCCTCGGACTAGCTCACCTCATTGGCCATATACATCATAGTTGCTGGAGAGATCCACTCACGTGCATGGATACCACCTTGTATATAAATTACGCGTTTACTTCCTCCGGAGCTGATCTGAAATTAAAAAAAAAAAACATTAAGGATTTTAGAATTGGCAGTATATGCTTCGACTATATTTATAAATACGTATAAATACGCACGTGACCACCTCGGCGCTGCCATAACAGCTTGTAGACGGACAGTAAGTCTCGAAAGGTTTGGCTACAAAAGATTCTATTATAAACGCATCTATGCACAGTTTCAACCTCGTACACAAATTGGCCAAGCAAAGTTAGCCTAGCAATGCCTTGTCTCTACACAGTCTGTGTTTACGCTACACGGTTGAGTGCATAGCATCATAAGAGCTGTGGGAGCTTTTAACTGGTGACTAGTGGAAAATACGACATCTGTGATTGGTTTTTGTCAAAATCCCGAATGTTCCCTTCATCCAATCAGAAAAGGTTTATATCGAACGAAAGCTAACACTTTCCACTAAAAACACTGTTTTTTTCAAGGCGAATGTGGTAAATCTGTTGAAACGACCTATTCACGCACAATT
Source organism: Amphiura filiformis (assembly GCF_039555335.1). Classification (NCBI taxonomy): domain Eukaryota; kingdom Metazoa; phylum Echinodermata; class Ophiuroidea; order Amphilepidida; family Amphiuridae; genus Amphiura; species Amphiura filiformis. The sequence goes on along the minus strand of NW_027305490.1, from coordinate 1,100,422 downwards.
TTTGACCAAGATGTAGGTTTTAAAGTCAAAACCCCGAGTGCTCCTTACAGTATTTTTCCAATTTTATGTCATTAAATGAAAGAGCACACTTTCTATTGTCCATATACTAGATTCATTTCAATGAGCAATGGCCAATTCTCTTTCAATTGCAATTCTTGTGCTATTTTCGCCTGTTTTGTCATACGGTTGTAAATTCAATGAACAATGACTTAATGAGCGCTTAGAAATTGATATGATTATTTCGTTAAACTCTGTGATTATATTATTAACGTTTCCGTCGATAAATACTTTCAAAATGTTGTTTTGATAACATATTACAAATTCGGACCCCCCATGTGTAATAATTTTGCTATTCAATTAATCCTTAAATTTGATGATATTTATCTAAAGCGTTCCTTTCCTTTTCAATGCCATGAGGATTTGGTCTCGCTTGCTGGTCTTGGTATGTCGTGCCCATAGATTGCCCACGTATTTATAAATATAATCGAAGGTAGCTGATTGGTTTAATTGGTTTCTATCTAAAACCAATTCTGAAATCCTTTATGTCTCTGTGTTTACCCCGCTCTCTGTCTCCCGAGGGTATTTCCAAAATGTGGTTGAAATGTTTACATACCACTATAAATGTATGTTTATATACCACTGAAAATTTATAATGTTTATATACCACTGAAAATGTATGTAAAGCGCTGTTACCCAACAAAACTATGACGTAATTTATTTTGACCGACAAGTTTGTCTGATACAGATTCCTTCATTAGATGTTTTTAAATGCCATAACTCTATTATGAATTCGGAATCGGGAGTACTTTACGGCAAAACAAACAATGAATTTCGTGTATTAGGGTGAAGTTCCATTGATTTTAGGGAGCGATCGTTATTTATGGCAGGGGGGGAATGGGTAAATTTAGGGGGGGAACACAAAATTTTTTTGTGATCTTGAGGGGGGAACCTGAAATTTTAGTTGAACCAGGAGGGGGATTGTTAAATTTTAAATGGAGAAAATTGGGAAAACAAGGGGAACGCGAAAATTTTGAGCGGACGCGAGGGGGGAACGCGAAATTTTTTGTCGATATTTTTGCCAAAACACCCATTCCCCCCCCTGCCGTAAATAACGATCAGTCCCTTATTAATTGATATTAGGGTGACTAGGCTGAAGCGCTGAAACCGACAGATAATTAGTCAACGTACCTTAACTGCTTTGATATCCCGACCTTCATCAGATTTCCCAATGTTAATTTCGGTGACAATACCATGGTCTCTGGCCATATCTGTAACCCATTGACTGATCTGTGTATTTAAGCATTATTTGAAAAAGTATTAACAAAAGCTATGAACTCTACAACTTACACAAAACTCCGGGACAAAAACAAATACACGCATACAGAGAACACACACGTAAATTTGTGAATCGTACTTTCGACGTTGATTTTCGGACGTTGATATAACGTCATTATGACGTTGTTTCGACGTCAAGTTGTGAATGTTTTACTCGTACGTTGTTGCCACGCTTGACCGCACTCAATAGGGACGTTTGAATGATACGTTTACAACTTAACGTCGACACAACGTCATTACAACGTCATAATGACGATATATCAACGTCCGAAAATTAACGTCGAAAATATCGTTGTCACAACACAAATTCGAGTTCACAAATTTACGTATTTACAACGTAGATGATAAACTAAGTACAGCGTCAGCGAACGTCGTGAAAACGTAGTGTGTTGGCTGGGTATATGTGTGAACGATAAAAGGAAAATACAAACAATCAATGAAACCAAACTAAAGGTCCGTTCATACTACGTCGCAATTGCGTTGCGATGCGTTGCGTTGCCGATATATCGATTACTTTTTGTCGCAACTCACCGCAAGTTGTCGCATTTTATGTATTTAACTTTATTGTGATATCGCAATGCAGTATATATAGTACGATGCAATGCGGCAACGCAGAGCATCGCAATTGCAGCGTAGTATGAACGGACCTTAAAACTAAACATCCGCCGCCTCGGTATTAAAACACTCCTACCGATTTCGGTTATGGTTTTGAAATTATTAATTATAAACACCCACCTCCTTACTAGTATGGTAGATAGTGTAATCAAACCCTGCCTTAGTATTGACACAGTCCGTGCATCTCTCATTATTAATGTTAGTTTGTACATCTTCCACAAAGATGGAGAAATCCAAACCACGGCGAGATAATTCTATTTTCACATCTTTGACGAGATTTGGGCCAACCATAATGTCCACGGGTTGATTCAATCTGGTTGGTTCTTTCCAGAAATCTACCTATTATAAAAATAAATAACAATAGAAAATAAATAACAAATGAAAAGTTATAATGGATGAGGCAGTCTGAGGATGAGGGGAACTTCAAGTCACGTGATGACGTATAAATCTAATAGCACCTAACATACATACGAGAGGATTTTTGTAATTGTCTGTTTCATGTTCTTGTAACAAATACAGGACTAGCAGGAAAAGGGTCAGACTACATGAAAGCCAGGGTATTTCAGAATGACAAGTTGTCACTGAGAATCCCGGTAATAAGGGACTGTCATTTTCTTCGGAATGGGGGGTCATTATACTGATGGTCATAGGATATTTAGACTAGGGGGTTATGATTTTTAACACCCAAAATAGGGTGGTTACAGAGTTATTAAGGGTTGGTGCCTCAAAATTTTTGCTCCACTCGCCTTCTTTACACTTACGATCGAAATTTTAACGCGTCCACGCGTCCTACGATTTTTGAGTATAATCTGATATCTTAAGATTCAAAAATCTGTTGACATTATCAAAAGTCATTACACATTAAGGCAGGTTTTTGTTACCTAGGTAACAATTATTTTTTGTGTGTGTCAGCAGAGCTAGGAAAACCATCCTTATATTTTAATAATATGTAAATAATAGACGACCTACGGTATCTTCGAGTAGACTGTACAAGTCATGTAGTCTTTGTAATTGTTCCATGTCCTGCGGTACCACACGCAACACCTGGTACCTGAAAATATAATGATCAGTATATGATAATGGTTCATCACTTATATTTTTCAATTGGTGAAGACTAAATAAAGCCACATAATATGTAATCAAATGCTGATCAAAACAATTGTACTTTTTGATCTCATGGCATTGAAACAAATTTTGGCCCCTATTGATTATTTAAGTTACATGAAAATCCAGCGATATGGAAAATATGACACAAATTAGCCTTAAAAATAACCGTAAAATTTTGAACACATGGTGATAAGGGGCTGTGCAATAATTATTTTCCCCCCGGGGGGGTAAAATTTCCAAACGGCCCGCCAAAAATCGCTTGCCCCCCCCTCTCGGCCTGCCAAAAATCGCTTGCCCCCCCCTCTCGGCCCGCCAAAAAATCTTTGCCCCCCCCCTTACACATGCCAAATTTTTGGGATCCCAATTTTCAAACCTTAAATGGTCTAGATATATGTTGTGAGCGCAGCGAGCAGGAAAATTTGCATATTAAAGCGTTTCCGCACTGTTTTCCTAAGCCTTTTTAGAGCGTTTTATTTAAAAGGCGCCCCATGAATGTGTGCCAAAATCGCCCCCCCCCTCTCGGCTGGCCAAAATTGCTTGCCCCCCCCTTTCAGCTCGCCAAAATTTCTTCCCCCCAATTTTACCCTCCCCAGGGCTCATAATTATTGCACAGCCCCTAATGACTTTCACGATGTTTTCTCACAATAGGATCAATATGAAGATTTGACCAATTTTCCAACTAAAGCTTCGCAATGGAAGCATGGGGAAAATTAGCTTGGAAAAATGTTCCCCAAAGGTATTCACCCCTTAACAATAATAGAAACACTCTAGCTTGTAGTAGCTTTTCTTGTCTTAAAATCATAGGCGGCGGAAGTAGGGACACGCTCCCCCTAAATGTTTCCATGGGCAGTATGCTTCGACTATTTTATAACTACGTATTTATAAATACGCACGTGACCCATGGGCACAACATACCAAGACCAGCAAGCGTGACCAAATTCTCATGCCATTGACTCTACAGAAAAGGATAGGAACTCTTTAGATGAACACCATAGCAAACTTGTTACACATGGGATGATTCCGAATTGTGATTTTTAAAGATTTTGAAAGTATTTGCCGACGGAAAAATATTTATCGCCGGAAACGTTTACAATATAATCACAAATTTGAACAAAATAGACCATTTTGCTGCACATTGGTCTTGTGTTATTTACCGCCTCTGACATATTTGCATTCAAATGTATACGAAGACCACCGCTGTATAGAATTATGGCAGCGCTGAGGTGATCACGGGCGTATTTATAAATACGTATAGTCGAAGCATACTGATGGGGGAAGCCCCCATAAAAATCATAACAGAAGAAACAAATAAAGCAATAATTGCCCTGTGCATCTTTCTTTTGATCCCGGAAAACACAGTATATGCGGCCAAATAGGGTAAAATTGCAACAATTTCTTGCATCAAATTTCAAAATTCATCTTTATTCTGGGCTTTAATAGTCTGAAATTGAGCATTTTTCGCACGATTCGCACGCAAATGCCCAAGGAAAACCGACATAAAATATGCTCGTATCCACCTATGTTAATGCTTTAGCTGCCACTGCTTATCATATCAAAAATGTGATTTTCATACAATTCTAAAAACTCTTATGTAAACTATAGGATGTCGTGAAATTAACTGTCTAAATAAACCGTTGATCTAAATCTTTATGTATTTTTTGTATTAAAGTGCACGGATTATTTTGCATTTTTTATTGTAACTCTTTTTTGTAACAATAAATAACTGTGCATCGGAAAGTGTGCTTTGTAGTGTGCTTGCGCAGTCTCAGTCGCACCACTGGGTTGTATGAGAATAAACGGTACCACTTGCTCAAATAGACGCTTTCACATTACTTTTTTTTTATCACTTTTATTGACAGTGGCCTGCCTGGTAAAGTGTTTTAACACGCCGTCAGGGTAGTTACCGAAATGGCGGAACCTTTTTGTCCTGAACAAAAGGTTCCACTTGATAAAAAACAAATCAAATCGGAACAAAGGAGCGGCGTTACGTAATCTAATGTTACTCCATGTTATACAAGCTCCTTGATTGGTTCCATGACATTGTCCACTACAAAGGCGATATTGATTGAACAGAAATATCGAGGGTTGGGAGCCAGAAAACCTCAACTCGAATCACCTGCTCCCACAAAATGAGCATAATGTCGCCAAGACACTATAGAAGATACAGCCCATGAAGCATGACAAAATTCAATAGAAAACAGACAAAAATTGCTGAGGAAATAAGACCCAAGCAAGGATTATTAAATCAGGATTTGACACTTCGTAATTTGCATGTGTCCAATTCTTATGTTAATAGCATATTGTTATTAAAATGATGGTCTGACCTGGCCAGAGGGCGTTAATGTAATAGACGTTTGATCAAGGGACAGACTAGTTTCCGTTTGTATCGGCTACCGAACGACATCCTAGCTTAGGGTCATTTTTGGATTTTTTTTTCTCATATCGGGACCCATGTTTGGGTTTTGTACCCCCATTCTATGACACTATTTTTATTATTCTTATGCACATTCCGACCAGACTAGCTTTGCCAGGCAGAGTAGGCCATGACGCGTAGGCCTATGTGCCGAACGTACATTTGGTCAAAAAACAATATTATTCGAAGTTTTAATTTAAAACAATTACCCTATTTTACTAAATTACCATGTAAATTAACCGGTAATTTACCGACTCACAACACTGACACGAATACAAGTTTTAGTATTATTTAAAATATGAGGGTGGGGTCATAACAGTTTTAGGTCCATTAACTTGTGAGACCGGGGGTCAACAAAGTTTTGGTTCACGAAGAGGGGATGGGGGTTAAAAATTTGTAACACGAAAAAATATATTGTCACCCCACCAAAGTATTTCTGAACACTCCCTAAACTTAGTTGATTTTTCAGCAAATGTTATTTTTCAGTGAGTTTTGCTTTTATTCTGTGTTAAATTATGGCAAACGGAAACAATCAAAATATGATGTAGAACAAATACTATAATCGCTCCTGGGTGTCACCCATGCATACTTTTTTTAATGTAGTCCTACCGGTAGGGGCCTATTGCCAATCACAAAGTTTGAAATTGTAATTGTTTAATGTAGGCTACTCCCTAACAGAATACGTTTATAGGCACGCTGGGTAAGTGACGTACTTAAATCGGATTAACTACCATAACAATAGATGAATACAATTTTGACTATATCGCCCGCACTCACGTTCATGATGCATTGAACCATAGATGTCAAAGAAATGCTAATCATTTGCACCTGTAAGATTAGTCTCTTTGAAAAGAACGGTATTGTATTCAATCTATATGATTGAAGACAGATGTACAGACGGCTTGACGTGAGCCTATGATTTTTTTCTGAGGTCTTGTGGTGTACGCTGGTTATCATCGATGTTGAAGTGCCTATAATAGTTCAATGTAAGAAAATGAGCCAATAGACGTGATGAATAAAGATCGGATTTTGGATTATTAGTGGCGGCATACAATTAAATGTCGAAATTACGGTGCTATTCTACTTTTCAACAATAATTCATACTGGTAGGCTACACCAATAAGTGTATTAGTGCAGATTGGTATTTTTCGGGATACTTTTCCACAGGGAGGAAGCACATGGCAAAAACTATTGCCGCGGGTGCCATTTTGGAAGGTCACGTGAAGTGTCAAATGATTTTTTGACTTCAAATACTCACTGTATTTCATATCTTATGCTTGTCGTATATTTCCTTTCTATTATCGATAGTTAGTTTCAATTTCGACATTTCTATATCAACAAGACATTCCCTTATCAAATTAAAAGACTTTCTTGCAGAAACAAATCACTGTGGCCTGATGGGATCATAGTAGTTGACCCACTTCCGCCAGGTCTAACCTTGCTTGGGGGCGCTTTTTACTATCTTCAACAGGTTCGATTCGCTAAATTTACGACACCTTTATGCGGTGACCTCAATCACATGGGCTGAGTAAGAGTTGATGTGAATTATTCATAACCGATCGATACCTTGCCTCACTTTGTTGAGAGCAAGCCAACAAAATTTGCCATAGGTTTGCGTGGCTAAACAAAAGCCGTGAATTTAGTGTCACCCCCCTGACCGAAGCAAGGAGCCAACTTTATCCTCATTTTGTGAGAGCTGGTCATCGTGAGTTACGGTTTTCTGGTTCTGAACCCTCAATATATTGACCAGAGTTTTATAAATCATATTTTTAAAAATTGGAGATATGGCCATTCGTATCGCACACTTTTAATGGATTTCAAAAGAAAACCGACTTTGTACTGTCTAGTTTATTCGTGAATTTATATTTTCTTATTTTATTATCAGTTTAGGCATCTTTCTTCGTTAAAAAATGATCGCATTTTCAAAATATTCTCAAATACATTCAGGGGTTCCAACACATTAATAGATACGTGATTTAGGTTATGTAGAAACTACTCCTTCAATATTAAATGTATTAAATCTCAACAATCGCATGTAAACATCAGCCCTTTCCAAACAAATAAAATGTAGCGCTGAACCATTTTGTAATGAAGAATAATGCACGTCTTGTCTGGAAGTATTTCACAAGACGCAAATGACTTGTCACGGTAAAATGCAAGCCTATGTGTCCTAGAATAATGATTTAAAAATCACACAATCAATCAATCAATCAATCAATCAATTAATCAATCAGTCAATCAATCAATAATAAATAAATAAATAGACAAAATAAATACATAAATATATAAATCAATAAAACAAATTAATCAATCAATCAATAAATAAATAAATAAATAAATACACATGAGAATAATTATTATGTGATTATGTTTGAGTCTTTGGAGATTATTTCGGCCGAGCAATTCAGATTATTCAATTATTTTCCACTAATCTTCAAGAAGTAAATCATCGCCAATGTACTCTGCACAAAAATTATCGTCTCCCTTAAATAAGTGACAATTTGTTGATATTATATTAACACTCAATATGACAATTGCAATATTTAATTTGATTGACAAAAGCTAGCGTTTAAAAAATGACAACATTTTCATTGGCTTTTCCTTCCAACACGCTATAAATAATGAACACAAGTTACACAACCCAAAGTTTCTAAAATCCTCATGCCGCAGTGAGCCGATTTCAAATGGACGAGAAAGCGCTGGAGAGTACCAAATTGCTCAACTCGCCAGTTCCTTGTGTAAATTGCTGTAATTTGCAAACAATAAAATCGTGCGGAATGGAGTGAATGATCAAAATGTACGGCCCACATTTCTTTATCCGGCGAGCTTATAGATCTACGTATATACCGTATCGTGCTCATTTCATCAAGAAAATGTGTCTCACTTGAACGGATAGATATTTTTGTGCGCCGTTTGTAATCATTAATTACAGTGTAAAATTCTTACTTTATTTACATTGCTTATACTTCATCCTTGTACACCAGAGTACAAAAATGTATTACTACCAAGTCAATATTTCCGAGCGATGCAAGTTAGTTTTTTTTTTACATAAAAGGAAAACAAAAAGCAAGTTAAACAAATAGACTTTATGAATAATGACTTACCCTCCATAATTTTTGACTGCCGAGGCAGATGCCACAAACACGAGAAGAGCACAAAGCAACTTCATGATTACTGATAGCTAGCCGAAGTATGCAAATAATATCAACGGATTGCAAATGAAAAATCCTGTGCACAGACGCTTTGGGACTAACGATTCCATTTTTAACTTCATACCGATTTAACACCGCTATCTTAAGCGATGAATATTCATAACTTGTATATGCGTTAAATGTGTTAAATGCTTGCATAGGGATGTATCGGCGAAAGTACGTCAAAATGGCCGACCAGTGGAATGTTACGCATCCCAGAATGCAATCTGATTCATTTATTCAGTATTGTTTTATTTTTGATACTTCAATCATGCTTTATTCATTGGGCTATTCCAATTTAAATCCATACATACCTTGATTGAATATCATATTTCATTATCATATTTGTTTGTTTCCATCAAAAATAATGTCAATTAGATAAAATAGCAAAGTGGAATAAAACATAAGATGGAAAAGATGCAACAACAGGCAAGAGCCTGGATTAAAAGTTTATACAAACAAATTCATCAACTAAACATCGATTTTCCCAACCTTCCCAGTTTCGGCAATCAAGTCTGTTGCCTGAGTCACTTCTACGACCAATTGATCCTGAGGGCGTCATCATTTTCTGATGACGTCATACCATCCAACAAAGGATCGATTGGCAGACACCATTGAGAAAGGCAACAGATGGATTGCGAAACTGTGTGGAAAACGTGAGTTTTTTCTTGGAATTATACTATGAAAAATTTTGAAATCTAAAAAAGTTACACTTCATTTTTTAAGACAAGAAAAGTCTCATGTCAATCATGTTGAAATTGTGGCCATCTGTGGACTCAACCTTCTATTCTTAATTGATAACCATGTCTTTCCGCTGTGAGAGTTTCATAATAGAGACATCCGTGCTTGAAATTACCTATTTCTGTGATATAGAGAACTAGTGGATTGAACCGTATCGAGGTAAGAGGAAGAGAAGTAGTGGAGTGGAATAAAGGAGCTTCATGAAAGGGAGAGACGCTTGTTTATCAACGAGCTCTGCAGAGGATAGCATGCCAGCAGGGCCTTCACTAGATCAGGCAAACGTACATACCAAATGACAAAGAAAGAACACAAACATACCCTGTCCTCCCTGGTGAAAGAAATATCACGTACAGATTTCGGTAGGCCTTACCCTAATACAGCAGGGTCCAACAAGTTAGATGTCTAGGCTGGGACACAGGCATAGAAGTGGACATCAGATGGAACGAGCTCCTCCACTCATGGTCACCAGAAATGCTGAAGTTCTACCTGCACACAATAAAAGACACCCTACCTACAGCCAACCAGAAAAACTAGAGCTCTATGTGGCTGCAATAATTGCACGATGATGCATTAAATCCATAATGTGTGATTTGCTCCACAGCAACGCCCTCAATTTTTTTTTTGGATTTCTACTTTTTGCACCATTGTAATGGCTATTGGTGTATGTAAATGCCCCGTGAGAAAGACTAAGCCTGAAGTGCTTTAATTACAGTAAAATTTAACATTTATAATAAATCCGGGTATCACCGGATTTATTCTGAGCTCACCGATCGAGTGCTAATAAATACATCGCCTGCTTGTGTATATTGAATCATTGAATCTGTGACGTACAGTATAAACTGTATGCATATCGCTATTCGCAGTACGTCTTGTTTGTACATCCCATTTGTGTTCACTCACAGTATATTTGTCAAATTATATTGTACTTTTGATTAAAGACTTAGATATTGTTAACTTAATTAATCAGTGTGTTTTGTTGTGCAAATAAACTTAATGTCAGAGGCAGAGCAACCGTTTAAAACGCTCAAATTCGCAGTACAATTCGCAGTGATAACTCACACCAATTTTGGCAGCCTCGACTTGGAATTGACTAGAATTTCTTGTCATCCATTTCCACGATTTATGACCACGTGCGTAAATGACAAGATGCGCGTTGAAACCTTTAACCTATAAAATTGCTAATGACAATTTACTTAATTTGAACCCCTTGAACAATTAACTTAATTTGAACTTAAACAAAAACAAAATTAGATGTCTTATTGAGGTGCGGAGCGTTACAAATTCTCCCTAATTTAGTATAGATAGCCTATAAGTAAAAAAAACAAACTCTTAAATTATGCGTGGGACATGGAATGTGCATGGGATGAAATGGCAGACATGCAGTGCTCGCTCGAAACGCATGATGGGCCTGATCAAGATTCATCTGTCACATGCCGTCATGAAATGTGCTAAATCAGTGCCGTTGAGGAACGACATTTTCTTTCTGAGCTGGAGTCGGTTACCACTCTTGTGTATATTATCCACTGCCGAGATATACAAACTCACCGTTAAGGTTATTGTGAATTAATAGTGTGGGTGATCCAAGTAATTGTATCTGTTGACAGACTTTGACATTTTAATTCTCTAGACAACAGACAAAAAAAATATCCAAAGTGATAACTTTCGATATACAGGAGTATGATACGCACAGCAATATGAATATCAAATTTTTAGTGCGTAGCAAGCACCGTAACATTTCTAAAATAAAAGAATTATTATTGTTAATACATTTCCCATCTGTTTTTGAGAATCTACCTCCATCGTCAAAGACAATGTACTTTTTAGTCTCCCTTGCTTTTTATCTAATTTCTCCCTTGCTTTTTATCTGATTTCTAAACTTCTGTGAAATGCATGAAAATGCCTCGAAAAAGTACCAAACCAATTCAACCGAACATGAAGACAATTCCTGAAATAATGAAATTGATGGTAAAATTATTACACCAAAAATCCTAGTTACCTAAACCCAGGAAATTTCCGGACAACTTACATCTCTAGTACAAAGATAATAACCACCAGCCCCCTTCTCTTAATCAACTACTGTTCACACAATCAAATCACACATCATGGAAGTTATTTAAAATTAAAATACATGGAGAATTGGAGATGATCTGCGTCCAGAAGAAAGTGAAGGCACACGGGCAGCCAAAAAGCTGGCAAATGACAGACACAGATCAACCCAATAGTTGCATTGACATTATAAATAACAAAATCATGAAGAGGAATCATTATTCATAAGAAAACAACACGTAATTAATTGTACACAGCAGGTGAAAAAAAAAGTGAAATCTCTAATATCAGGGAAAGAAAACAAACCGAAACAAAATCCACCCCTACACAAACAAGACAAAATATGGGACACTTAAACACATACTCGAAACAAACAAAAACAACAATCACAACACACAAAACAAACAAACAAAAACAAAAAGGATGGTGCAATGATGTGGCCTAAAAAGCAATAACAAAGAAAAACAAGTATTAAAGGGGAAACCAAATTAAGAGGCTTCAAGATCAAGGGTCCATTTCATAAAATGCTTAATAAGTTTCCCCTTGCTTTCAGCAATTTTATATTCGTGTTTCTCTTAATTTTAACCTAATTTTAAAAAGCAACCAAATTCGGCTGGGTTGTTAAAATTGACATCTGTTCAAATAAAATTTCAAACATAAAAAAAGAAAATTGATAAAACTATCATGTTCGGACAAATTGGTGACACCAACTATTGATTAAAAAGCATAATAATTCACCCCAAATCCTAAATCGCAAAATAAATGCACAAGTGTTTCAGGCATATCGTTGCAAAAATAACAGTTTGGTGAGTCAGCTGTACCAATAATAGGAAGAAATTTGTTGGTACAGATTTCCCTATGAAATAGTTTAAAATAGAAGGACCTCAACTGGGTTTCATTAGTACAATTAAAATTAGTACTTTGAATATCATTTCACTCCACTACATCCAAGATAATCGGTCCATTTATTTTCAAGCACAACTGCAGCACATTTCCTCAAAACATGTTACAACTTCGGAATACCCCCATGTGTAATAATTTTGCTATTCAATTAATACTTCAATTTAATGATATTTATCTAAAGAGTTCCTATCTTTTTCTGTATAGTATTTAATGGCATGAGGATTTGATCACGCTTGCAGGCTGATGTTGTACCCATGGGTCAAGTGCGTATTTATAAATACGTATAGTCGAAGGTAACTGCTAAAGGAATGGGTGACATAAAATGAAACACCTTTAATATGTATAAGAAAATCAGAACGCAATTGCCAGCGCAATTGAGACATACATTCCTACCCAAGCATTAATCTTTAATGACGCTATAATATACGACGTAATAATTTATCACTCGAGAAGGTGATTTATAAATAATGTGTACTGTCAAGGATTCTCGAGTACTAATATACTATAGGATAAGCCACTCGTTTGCGCAAATGAAGTCAGTCATTCGGCCTATGCGCGATAATGCATAATGTGATGGCATAGTACCATGTACGTGTATGAGTGTATTACCTGTGGAAGAGATGATGCAATGTTTACGTCATCGTTTCAAAAAAAATTAAATGGCGAAAAACGGCGAACATTTGGTCGAATCTTTCCATTACTATCATATTGTGAAAAACCAAATAGCTAAGGAGTTAGCTCAATATACTAGGAAAATATTATAACCGAGGACCCCATGACGAGACTGGCTAAATAAGCTGTATTTTTGCCGGAAAGGGTCCGAATAATTGGCAGTCGATGGGCGCCATCTTGGAAAAATTTGGTGTACTGAAAATGCCCAGCAACTGTCAATCAAATACGAACTTGTCAATTGAATATGGGATAAGTCTGTTCCACTCTAGCATAAGTACGCACAACGTTGTTGTGCGAACGTGCGTAAATTTTAGGCTAATGTGCCTGAGCGTTACCAGGACGTTACTAGGTGTACTGAAAAAGCCTAGCAACTGTCACTCAAACTGCCGATATGTCAATTAAACTGCCGTAAAGTGACTTCACTTTTTATACAGGGTTTGAATACGAGTGTCACGGCCCTGGTACTGTAAGCTGCTATTCGTGCACCCTGGGCAACTGGTCACCAAAGAGCAACTGGGTTTCATTTCATGCCCCTAGAATAAATTAGGCTGGAACACTCATCATCATAATATGTAGGAAAACTTGAGTCAAACCTCAGGAAGATCCTCGAGGAAGAGAAGAGGCTGGTTGCCCATTATAAATAACTTGAGTAATGTTACGTCTCATGGGAAGTCATTGACCGCGTGGACTCGGGCGTGAGATGTCCATGGTTTAGGAACTGGTAAGAATAGTGGCCTAAACACTAGTAACTGTTCACTGGCAACAGAGTGGCAGGGGTGCTAAGAAACTACCGGACGATTTTTTTGGTAGCTTTTAAAGGGCATATCTATTGCAAAAACAAGTTTAACTCCATTTGAAGAGAATAATTACTACATTACAAGTTGACACTCGTTGTCATTTTTTTTATTCGTATTTCTCCTGAGAAAAAGAGAAATTGTGTTGGTAAAATACTGCCTCGTACGGTCCTTCCCTCGTTCGAAGCGAAATTAATTTCCAATGCAGGAGACTAATGACGTCACAGTGAATGAAGAGTCATATTACATACACATGAGCCCTCGATATGAGCTCTTTTGATATTCAGTCATGTGTATAATGCGCGACCTTGTACCAATGACAGAGGGCGCTTTTTCAAAATGGCCGCCAAAAGCATTAAAATCCCATATAATGGCATTTAAATAGCAAATTGAAGCAATGGTTAGATTTTGTAATCTTATTTTATTTGCAAATATGGTGTAATATTGACTCAAGCCTACGTTTGTAAATGAAAAGCAATGATACAGTGCGCTTGTTAAACTTGTTAAAAACATGGCCGCCAAAATGCTGTTTAACTTCGGACTAAAACGTACTACAAATAGCTATATTTAAGTGGTTGATAGATTGATTGATTGATTGATTGATTGATTTGATTGATTTGATTGATTTGGATGCTATCTCTAAGTTTCTATGGTTAAGCGTGCCTCCGTGTGATGACAATTTTAAACCATTTGATATATCACCTATCAGGCCTGTTTACATCCGCAAAGTCCTTAACAGTAAGAGTTGCACTTCTGCACCTGGCCCCGATGGCATAATGTACGGTCATCTAAAGAAGTTACCATGCACTCACAGATTTATGGCCACCCTCTTCAACAAGATCCTCGAGACAGGGTGTCCACCCCAGAACTGGACAATGAGTTTTGTGAAGTTTATCCATAAAGATCCTGAATCAGATACAAATGATCCTGGTAACTTCAGAATGATAGCCCTTACAAGTGCCATTGGGAAACTTTACCACCTCCTCTTGGCTGGCAGATTTGACGTTTATATTTAAAAAAATTGGTCTGTTAGATATTGAGTTGCAGAAGGCATTTCTTAAGGGCCTCAATGGTACCCTTGAACATACTTTTGTTGTGTCTGAATTGATGCGCCATGCCAGACTGAACCATAGATCTATCTACTTGACCTGGCCTGATTTGATCTTAAAGGTGCTTTTGGTTCTATGCTACATTAACTCATTACCAGCACTCTCCATAGAAATAACTTTCCGCCGGAAATTATCAATTATATTGACAATATATACAACACTCTCAAAGGTAAGGTGGTAACCCCAAATTGGTCTTTCGAGGTGTTTGAGTTTAAGAGGGGGTTTTTCAAGGCGACCCCCTCTCACCGCTTATTTTTCTGTTTCTGCTTTAATCAAATTTTGGATTACATATATAAAAATCTGAGGAAAAACACGGTTATTATTTCAATAAAGACTCTAACCTTCGGCACATTGTGAATCCCTTCGTGGATGAATTCAACGTGGCGACAAGCAGACGTGATAGCCACCAACGCATTATAACAACATCAATTCAACCGTGTACATAATGGGCCTCACTTTGAAACCATCGAAGTGCAGATCATTGTCCATCGTCAGTGGTAGTTTTAAACCGCATCAATTCAAGATCGGTAATTCGAACATTGCGACAGTGATGGATGGGGATCATAAGTATTTAGGCGGAATTATTACCAAAGATGGAAAACCTGCTGACACCTACAATCGTACCCGGGGTCTGCTTGATCAAAAACTTCAGAACATTGACGCTGCAGTAATAAGGGACAAATATAAGTTTTCTATCTACGCCAAATACTTTCTGCCATCCATCCGTTATCACTTGACTGTGCACGAAATGAACGCATCTGACTTGGTAAAACTCGACTCACTGTGTCACAGTTATTTGCGGAAATGGCTTCATATACCAAAGGGGGGTACAATGTCAGCGCTTTATGCTTTGAACTCCGTAGCATATCACATATGTGTAAGGAGTGTCACGCATCTGCGTTTGTCATCTTAAACATTCTCAAGACCCTAGAGTCCAATAAAATGTCGGCATACGGCCTGAGGCACGAATACATTGGCAACTACCCAGCTCATCCAAAGTTACAAGCAAATCACTGAAAACTGCTAAATGAAATAACTGCATACAGAAATGTTGTTCTTAGGTCTTTGAGTTTTTTGAACAGCTTTGAAACAAAAACCAATTCAATCTTTTGGCGTTAATATTGTACACCACTGATCAGAAGGGCTTTTTACAAGCCTCTGAACAAGCCTGGTTTAGTATTTCCAACAACAATGGACATTTCTCCCTATATACTATGTTCCTAGCTACACGTTTTGAGAAGGTGATGGAAACCTAGTATATAGGAGAAATGTCCACTGATGGTGGATATACTATCTAAACTCCTCAAAAAAAGTTTAGAAACTTTAAAAAACGGCTGTATATCAGACATTTTTGCAATCGATCTCCATATTGTTTCATATCAGTGAAACCATTGTTCCTTCCTGTCAACAATGACACCTCATTAATTGTGACAATAACTTATTCCACGGCTGAGTAACTTTCTTTGAAAGACAGAGAGGTGTCAGAGAGAATTGTCTGCGCTCATCTTATTGCTTTGAATGAATGAAAAGTTGTTTGCAGTACATCATGTTGAATGAAAAGTGCTACATGTGGATTCAAATTGATCAACACAAGTCAATCTCTCTTGCTGGTGACTTCTTCATAGTGGTCATTTGCAAGAAAGTTCTAATCAAACATGGTTCGATTATCAGATCTGGATATGGCTCGAGCTATTGGACGTCAGATTCAGGCTTGCATACCTCAGAATCAAGTTGCGGCAACTTTTGGAGTTTCCCGTCAGTATGATCCTCGGGGTACGATCTCCAAGCTAAAAGCCAAGTTTCGTCAGACCGGAGATGTCAAAGACAGAGCCAGAAGTGGACGCCCAAGAAAAAACAACGGCTGCAGAAGACCGGCAGTACTTCAGACTGGCAGCACTTTAAAACCGTTTTCAATGAAACAGTGTGATATTCCTCATTCATGTTTACTGATGCAAATGGCGCAGACAATGGCAGATTTGGCACATTTTGTTTGAGACCTTCTTGTCTTTCAAAGACAATTACTCAACCATGGAATAAGTTTGGTGTCATTTTTGAAACGAAAGAACAATGTTTGTATTAATATGAAACAATATGGAAATGGGGTTCAACTATTTCTGATATAAAGATATAAATGACAAATGTGTCAAAATTAAAACAAGCAACCGATGCCTGTACTCTTTAGCTCTGATTTAAGACCTTATTTGTTGAAATTGGTTGAGAATTAAAGAAACGGTGATCCAAAACCTATTGTAGATACAAAATAAAAAGTTGCACTTTTGTGTTTTAATCAATGAAAGCACGACGCTAGTTTTTCGTGCTAATCAATGAAAGCCCGGCGCTACTTCTCTTGTTCGCGAACCCCGGTCCCCGCACTCCGTTCATCCGCGGGTATTCATGCTCGTCGAAAATTTCGCGAAATAAGGGGTGTTTTCAGATGAAGAAACGCGATTCACGAAACACACAAAAAAGGGGTGTTTTTTCAAACCATGTGTTCGCGAAATTGAAAAAAAAATGGTATTTTCATCGAGCAGCCTACGCGTTTCTGCCAGAAAAGAGTATATTAGAAATATTGTTCGCGTTTTAGGGAAAATAGGGGTATTTTCGAAGGGCAAATAATTCGCGAAATCGCTAAAAAAAGGGTGTTTTCCCTTAAAAACTTCGCGAAATGAGATGCAAAAGGGGGGTGTATTTAAAGTTCACCGACAAGCATGAATACTCGAGGATGCACGGAGTGCGGGGACCGGGTCGCGAACGCTTTGTGTACAAATCTATGAATGGCCAAGTGGTCCAAAAAACGCGTAAGATAAACGTGTAAGGTTACACGTGTAAGATTGCATCTTATACGCGTAAGATTGCTTCTTATACGTGTAAGAATGAAGCGGGATTTTAAATTGACGAATCACAGAGTAAGAAATCAGAAACAACCAATCATCTCACGCGTAACAAACTTCAACCAATAATATGTAAAGACGTTTTGTGATTTGTAACACCCACGACTTCTTATACGTGTAAGATTTGGATTTTAGTGATGGACGATATGTGATATTATTGGCGGCGTCCCGATGATAATGAGAGCACGTCACCAAAATTTAATTTATATTGAGTGTACAATGTACTGTATTTTATGACGAATCTCTGTCAGGAATTGTTCCGACTGTTGGTCCGTCATGGTCACATCCCGATTTATCTCACTTTTGACTACTTATCAGGTATCTGGAGTCAAATAATACTCATATCAATTAAATTTCAAGAGGTGATGGTAAAATAATCACGTTTGCGAAAACTACCGCGGTGCAGATCGATATCGAGGCTGAGATTATTCGACACTCGTCGTACCAGTCAAATCGGAATACCGTCCATCCCTAAGAAGCAATTCTTACGCGTATAAGAAATGATATGGTGAGATTTCATTGGTCGAAGATGAATACGCTTGAGATGATAGGGGTTTAAAGATGTGTTCTTTATATATGATTCGTCAATTTAAGCATCCCGCTAGATTCTAAGACGTATAAGATGCGATCTTACACGCATAAGAT
Organism: Amphiura filiformis; assembly: GCF_039555335.1. NCBI lineage: Eukaryota > Metazoa > Echinodermata > Ophiuroidea > Amphilepidida > Amphiuridae > Amphiura > Amphiura filiformis. The sequence continues at coordinate 1,081,960 of NW_027305490.1, read as the reverse complement.
GCAATCTTACACGCATAAGATGCCATCTTACACGTGTAAGGTTACACGTATAATCTTACACGTTTTTGGTCCACTTGGCCATAGGGCATCGGCATACAATGTGGCAAACTGCAACTTTTTCATTTGCATCTTCCTTGGGTTTTTGGATCGTCGTGTCTTTATTTCTTGAACAATTTCAACAAATGAGGTCTTACATTCGAGCTAAAAGATGCAGCTATTAGCTGTGCTGGTTCCAATTATGACAGATCTGCCTTTATTTAGGATATACAGGGGTGAACATAATTGGTACCTTAATTATTTGGCTTACTGTACTTGTTCAGAGAATCACAATTTGTGAACATGCAGTATTTGACCAGCTTTATGATTATATTAAGGGAAAACTGTTCAGCTGTCAGTCAGGATTTAGGGCGGGTTACATTACTGAGATTTCTTTAATATAAATGTCACCGATGACTGGTTCGATGCAATAGATAAGGGCAATGTCATAGGATTTGTTATGTTGGACCTTTAAAGGAATTTTGATATTATGCACCATGAAACTTTAATTGATAAATTGAAATTGTATTATCTCGATGTTGATTGTATGGCGTGGTTTAAAGATTACCTCTCAAACAGGTCACCTGTACCCTTAAGGGGTGGGGTATGAACGTTTGAACAGTATTTTTTGTGGGAAATGAGAGCACATTAAGACATATCGAATTGCATTCTGAATACGGAGAATGTTCTTCTGATATCAAATAATTTAGATTTTTTTTTAATTCGCGACATATTCACTAACGGTGACGGAGGAGCACAAACCGGCTGGTACCGAGACTACATTTCACCCTGATGTGACAGTGACGTCACATCCGGGGTCACGTCAGTATAAAGCTAGTTTCCACAGAGGAGTAAGATATCTTACTCCTCTGTGCTGGTTTCATACTACCATGCCGGTTGCAATGAGCGGCGTGGCGCACGCGCATTGCAGACAAACGGACACAATCAAGACTTGTCATTGGTTGAAACGCTCTGCCGCTTGCCGGGTGTTCGTGATCGCGCGCCATTATCGTGATGATCGGGGATTCCTTTTTTGTGATGAAGGCACCAGCCGAAATGTCCGTTTTCCAGAATGCAATGAACATAACTCTGTACTCCCCCGGGGAGATGATGTATTTTGCGACACTCATGGCGGGAAAGAGATATGAAACGAATTTGATTAGGTGCAGCATCACTCGCTGGAGTTCGATGGCGCTGGTGTACATACGCACGCGCTTAAAGACACCGCATAGATGCGCGAGCGAAACAGCTGTTCACAACGCGTTGACATCAATGCCACATCGGGGTGAAAAATGGTATAGGTAATAGATGACTATGAAACCTCAAACTCGCCCCTCGATAAAGGTTGGCAATTGAAGCAGGCCTCAGTTTAGCGAACTTTGTCTAGTTTAATGCGATGCGAGTGCAAGCGCCGCTCAGACTGTGAAGGTTTCTGGATACCGAATATGGGTTTAGATTAGGCCTATATCATGTCCTCTAGGCCATATAATTTATTTTTGGAAAGGAAAGTCTAATCTCGGAGCCTATTCAATTGAGAAGGGACTGGATTTTGTCATAATAATATAAAAATTAATACTTAATGCCTCTTGATATCCAGCCATAGTATTTTAATTGATTAAACTGAACATAAAGCTATATCTTTACTAGCTTCATGCACTAATTTGCAGACCTGCCTGGCCTTCTACATGTAGTGAGTACCACATTAGATTGTGTTTACAAGAAATAATAAGCGCTGCCTCCTCGAAATTTCTTATGCCATCAGCTTTGATGATTAAATATTATCTACAACTCGGCACCTGTGTTCAAGGCCTTTCTTTTATCTATTGACCTCAAAAGAAAGGATTAGAATGATCAGAATGCCGTCCCTGACCCCTTTCCACACATTAATAATGAGTCGGTAAGGGAACGTGCTACCGTTATACTTCAATGAGTACGTATGGCTACTACGCAGTTCAATGGCCTTATTGTGATCTGGCGGGAGTTTTAAAAGCACGGTCCCTGACTGCGTGGGCATATTTCCGGACAAGGAACAATAGAGACCAATTGCCTGGCAATGACGTCACATGTAATCCCAGTCTATAGTGTGATTAGAACATTATAGGCTGGTGGTCACTTATAGTACGATCAGTACGAAAAGTCCAATGCGATTATTAATGTATTTTCTAAAATTAAAAGAACCACTTTTTAGCGGGAATTTTTTGTAAGTTACACAGCTGAAGTTGTGAAAGGGTTGAAAGACTACAATATTACGGCTTAAACAAGAATTTCTTTGTTTGGTCGTTATTCCTATAGACTCATCCCTTAAAACAGTCTTTGGATGATTGTACTTCAATAAATCCTTTGCTGTGTGAGCGACGTGTTGTACGTGTGACCGGGCGTAGCAATGTTCGGATAGGGATGGACAGGTAACCCTGATATGCTTTCTGGCATATAATTTTCTAACATATAAAGCATAATGTTGTGATTGCCGGAGCAAAATTGTCCACCAAACAATATGCCAAATGGCTTCAATTAGGTCATCATTTTGCAAAAGTTTCTGACTTATGAAGGGAAACATCCCCCTCTGACACGCCCCCTACATATCAATTTGTAAGCGCTCTTTAGCAAAGTCATAGTTCATTGATTTTACAACCGTATGAAAAATCAGGCGAAAATAGTAGTAACTTTTTGCACAAGATTTGCAATTTTCCCTGTGGTAAATGTGTGACTATTTTTGTATTTTTCTTCAAAAACTAAAAACACACTGGTAGCAAAAGTTATGTATATTGTTGGGGCAAGGAACCCAATTACTACACTGAAATTTCAGTGACTCAAGACTGAAATGAGGTACATCCTAGCGGTACCACATTTCTTATCATAAATAACGAACCGCTTGTCTTGGGTCACTGAAATTCATGTGTAGTAATTAGATTCCTTGCCCCTATAATATACATAACTTTTGTTAGCAGTGTGTTATTAGTTTTTGAGAAAAGTGCAAAAAATAGTCACAAATTTACCACAGGGGTGTAGTACCCCCTTAAGAGAATTGGCCATTGCTCATTCTAATGACGCCAGTATAATAAGTGTGCTTTATCATTTAATCTTACTATAATCTTACTATAATTCACCGGAATCTGTCTGTCTGTCTGTCCGCATCTTTTCTCGGAGACTGGGTCGCACGTTCCTCAAACTTGTGGGTGGGTGCAGCTTGATATGAGGAAGAGCCAGCTTATATTTTTAAGGTCAAAGGTCAACGACCGGGTCAAGTCTAATTTCGAATTGCTTCTATGGAGCTCAAACTTGGTGGGTGTGTTGACCTTGGACTAACAAATAAAAGTTTCCACGGTGACCTTTTCGTCAGACCTACGGTTAAGAGGTCATAGGTCAAAACATGTAGAAATTTCAAATTGCCCCTATGGGGCTCAAATTTGGTGAGTGTGTGGATCTTGGACTAACAAACAAGTTTCCACGGTGACCTTTTGTCAGACCTACGGTTAAGAGGTCATAGGTCAAAAAGGTAGAAATTTCAAACTGCCTCTATGGAACTCAAACTTGGTGGGTGAGTGGTCCTTGGACTAACAAACAAAAGTTTCTACGGTGACCTTTTTGTCAGACCTACGGTTAAGAGGTCATAGGTCAAAAAAGGTAGAAATTTCAAACTGCCTCTATGGAACTCAAACTTGGTGGGTGAGTGGTCCTTGGACTAACAAACAAAAGTTTCTACGGTGACCTTTTTGTCAGACCTACGGTTAAGAGGTCATAGGTCAAAAAACGTAAAAATTTTTAATTGCTCATATAATGGAGCTCAAACTTTGTGGATGGGTGTAACTTTGGCCAAGAAAGCTCAGGTTTGCGTTTGTTAGGTCATCCGTGGTCAAAGGTCAGGTCAAATTTCAAATTGAGGGCGAAAGTCAGGTCAAATTGCAAAAAGCTGCAATTGAGCTCAGCTGTGAGGAAAGTGATCCCAGCCAAACACATCCTGATTTTGAGATCTGCAAAAGCCAATAACCATGATAGCCGAAAACCTCGATATACGGGTAACCGCCTAGTTACTATACGGGTAACCGCCTAGTTACTATAATTCCTTTTTTTTAAACAATTCATACCTTTCCATGCATAAAACATAGCACATCCCCAGTGACTGCCCTGCCCAGAGTTTTATCATGGATAGCTGAGCTGTTGAATCAGAACAGGATTAATGAGTTTTCCATGGGCAGGTCAGAGGGATTAGGGGATGATAAATTAAAATGGTCTTCTATTATAGTAGACTACAGTTAGAGCCAAATTTTAGGAATGTCATTTTGGAGTCATCCTGGGTCACCCAGGGCTCAACTGAGGTCAAATTACAAAAACCTGTTGTATGGGCATGAAACTTGGTGGGTACAGTCAACACTTTGAGCCAAATTTTTGGAAGGTTAGTTCGGGGTCAACAGGGGTCATCTGAGGTCAAATTAGTAAAAACTGTTATGGGCATGAAACTTGATTGGTACAGTCACCATTTAGATCCAAATTTTGGGAAGGTCATTTGGGGGTCACCAGGGTCGAGGTCAAATTTGTAAAAACTGTCGGATGGGCATGAAAGTCACCATTAGCTAGGGTAATCGCACCCAGCCGAAAACCGCCAAATACGGGTAACCGCCTAGTGACATAAAATTTGAAAAATATTGTAAGGAACACTTAGGACTTTTAAAACCTACATTTTGGTCAAAAAATTTGCTTGGATAGGTAGTTTTCAACAGATTTACCTCATTTTTTAGGGAGAAGTGTTAGCTTTCGTTTGATATAAAAAATATTCTTCTGATTGGATGAAGGGAACACTTGAGGTTTCGACAAAAATCAATCGCAGAGGACCAATTTCCAGCTAGAAGCTCCACAGCTCTTACGATGCTATGCACTCAACCGTGTAGTGTAATCAAAGACTGTGTGGAGACAATTCACTGCTTTCTTGGTAGACTGTCCCACAGTCTCGGTTCGGTCCGGCCTGGATAATGGAACGATAGGCCTACATAATAACATAATAGCCTATCAAAATATGCCATAGTCCTTCACCCCCCCGATTCTAAATACACAGCGCCCAAAACCAATTCACAGCGCCAAAAAACCAATTCCTCTTTCTACACAAATTGATGCCACTACACTAATCACACCTCCTATATTGAACGCTAAATTTCAGTGACCGCTCGTGTATTGGGTTGATTTTAATGCTATGTAATCTACATCACCAGTCGTTCTCCACGGACCCGAGGGAGGGTCTACTTTCTTGGGAGCTTTTGGACGAAAATCTATGCTCAGGTGTATCGAGGTGGAGATGGTTTATATAAGAGAATCGTTTTTGTATAGAAACCTTTCCATATGCGTCGCGCAATCATTAGAAAAAAACCCTTATTTCAACCCCCCGTCAAAAACAATTCATTACCATATGTCGTAGACAGATGGGTCAAACTATACTTTTTCTTTTCTAAAGTTTTAACCAAGTCCAAGCAATTTTGAACTTGACCCCCCTGGAAAAGTTAGCCTATAATGATCAGCACTATTATAAGTACTGTATCTCTGCCAAATACAGCAAATTTAAAATGATTTGCAACATTTACGGGAATTTTTCGGACTATTAATGAGAATGGGCCTGTTAATAATGTAGTACTAGTATTAATAGTTATTACTAGTAATAATATTATTTATAAAGCTATTAAAGGGGCATTTCGTGATCCACAGCCTCATCCCCCACTTTTCTCAAAAAAGTTGAGATTTTTATATCACTGGAATACTCTGGCTACATAATGTTTATGTACAAAATATTTCTTGCAGATTAATTCGTTTAGCAAAGATATCGCGAAATTTGAATTTCGTTCTGGTGCACCAGAACGAAATTACAACGTATTGTCTATGGAGCAGTGTAATACACATAATCATGCATAACTCGCAAACGCAAAATCGGAATCAACTGAAATTTTGGGAATATGCTTTTTCGTGGCTATGTACTGAGAAATGTCATAAAAAGAGGATGCTAGGATCACGAAATACTCCTTTAAATAGATCAGCAATAACTAAATAAATATTACCTAATCCAATATCTTTTCATGTTGTTTTTAGATAGTACGGCACTAAAAAGAGATTTCTGGTTCTTTTGTCACAAACCACTTTTCAAAAAGCTATTTTAAACTCCGTTTTCACTGGATACATGCCATGAGCATGATGAGAATTTGACATCAGACTTATTCATATTCAAACTTTAGTATACCGTAAATTGTTATGAACATTTTTCATTTGAAGGAACCAACCGTGCGCGTTACGTGCCTTATTCTCATTTTGTCTCCTTTTTAATCTAACGTATTATCGTTAAATTTTCGTGTTATCATTGTTGAATTTGTCATGATTAGACTTGTATATCCAGACATGACGTCTATAGCACAGATAAACATTATCATTTACCATTGTTTACTTCATCTGCACAAATACAGCATCTTCTCGCACTTCTGATGCTAATGAACTTGAAGTCGGGATACTGGGTGACATCATACTGATTTCTCTTTGCTCCATTCCGGCAAATTCGAAGTGCGACACATTGTTGATAGCCCAAAGGCACACATACGACGTACAAAGATATATGGTAAATTCATACTTTAAAGGATGTCTCCGGCAATCACAACAGTATGCCTTAGGCCTATATGATAGAAAATTAATTATCAAACACGAATCACGTGATTTTATTTGAAACAAACTCATATTGTCATATTGACCATAAAAACGAATTAATAGTAATACAGCCGTCTCTCAACACGCGATATACACGGGCGCCGAAATTGTCCAGTGCAATGACGTCCTAGTAATACAATGAAGGCTGACAACAATTGAGCAGAAGTAACCATGACGTCATTGCACTGAATAATTTCGGCGCGGGAATTTTGAATATCGCGTGTTGAGAGCCGGCTGTTTTTATTCGTTATGGTCAATCTGAGTTTGTTTCAAATAAAACTTTTTTTTTTCTAAATTCTTAACGAACGTTTGTTGATGGGGAAGACATCGAATACAAAAACAAAAGTTTGAATCAGGCCAAAGACATCTGATCATCGATCAAACTACACTTGTATACTACAGATTGGTGAATAAATTAAGGCCAAGGTGATGCAACTGGATTGTGATATATCTTCCTGTGTGTCCCTAATATTAGACAAAATACGTTAGTCAGTTCTGGAATCCCAGAATTCCAAGGTCAGAGTTTATACCAGGGGTCAAAATTCAAAGTTATTCAAATTGTGTTAAAACAAATTCCAAAATACTCCTCTGGTAATAAGGATTCCGAACTTGAAATAAAGAGTTTGACCTATCTATGACTTATCATTCTGGAGTTATGAGCAAAAGGTCATAGAAAACACCTCCGATTTTGATGAAAATGGTCTCAAAATGTTCGTCTTGTTACAACACGTTCAATAAGGAATAATTTACAAAACCTGAGATGTGTTGTTACCGGAAAGGGGTCAATACGCACTCAAGTCCTATTGGTTTTAACATATTTGGCTATTTCCTAGGTAACCAAATGTCGTAGATAGTGTAAACTATTCTTTTTCTTGATTGCTAAAGATGAAAACTTTGAGATAATTTTCATCAAAATCGGAGGAAATTTACTGTTTTGACCCATGTGGAGCCCAAATGTTGACCTTCGACCTTTTTACTCATTTCTGAATCTTTATGAAATGTATGACCAGCGAAATATTTCAGGATTGGTTTTAACAAAATTTGATCAATTTTGAAATTTGACCCCTGTATCAACTTTGGAATTATGTGATTACATAATGGCTAACGTATTTTTCCTATTAATAAGTGAACCACAATGACAGTATTTGCCAATGTTGTTGCTTGTATCACATTGGGCTCAATTGTGACTCAAATCTGCAGCACTATTTACTTTTAAGATAGCAAAGCGTGGAAGTGCAAGGTTATTTTAAAGTTCGTGATAGATTAGTAGTAGTACTGTGTTTATCTATCCATCTGTTCTAGGGTGAAAAATTCAGTTGAACTAGAAAATTTCTAGGGTGAACAATCTGTAGTTTCTAATTTTGCAACTTAGGGGCGCACCATTAGATTTCCAGGGGGGGAATGGAAGAAAAAAAAAAAAAAAAAACTTTGCCCACTAGTGAGACGAAAAAAAAAAAACTTTGTCCACTAGTGAGACGAAAAAAAAAAATTTGCCTCACTGATGAGTAAAAAAAAAAAATTTCCCCCGCCCAACTTTGTATTAAAATTTACATTAAAATTGAAAAAAAAAATACTTCGCCGCCAAAGGCGGCGAAAAAAAAAAAAATTGGTCGCATCAGATAGGTAATGGATAATATGAATATTACATCTATCACAACAATTTTTGATAACAACTTGCGTCACAATTGATCTAGTATAGAAGGTAGAGAATTTATTTCAATCTTATATACGCCATTTGTTTTGGAATTAAGTGAAAATTAATTCTGTAAAAACTGCATTTTTTTTTTTTAATTTTCACATTAGACCCGACAAAAGATTATCGTTTTGTTGTTATGATAATCTAATCTTTTGATTTTGTAAATAAAATTAGGGTCTAATGTGGATTTAGGATGCAAACTGGAACAATCCAATGCCTTGTCAAAATCATTTGCTTCAAAATGGAGTTCGGATGCACTTCGTAATACAACTTCCGCCACTGCGGGAAACCACATGCACAGCAGAGCACATGGCCGATATCAAAATCGATTTTATGTATTGCGTATGTAGGCCTATTCATAGGACCCTCGTATTAATTGTCTCTATGCGCTTGAGAATTCAACAATATAAATAATGGTAGCTTTATTATAATCCACATTAATGTTTTAAGCAGATAAAATTCCAAAATATGATGCAGTAATGAAGTTGCGATTTATTAATTATTATAGGTATAAATTTTCACGATGACACTATCAAGTTCTTCGTGGTCGAGCGGTCTATGGCGCTGGACGTATGGTATACGTGATACTAGCCAAAGCGGTGAGCCGTGAGTTCGAACCCCGCCTCTGCCAAACTTTAAAAGAATTAAAATTAAAATTTTACTTTTTAAAAATTTCATATTGGGGAAATGTGACTGGGAGAATTTATGTATGGCGTGGAGTGGTGTGGTAGGCAGTATAAAAGTCGATGACCATTGACCTCAATGGGGCGGGTATACAAGCTTATTCACGCACCACACCACTCCACGCCATACATAAATTCTGCCAGTCACATTTCCCCAATATGAAATTTTTTTAAAGTAAAATTTTAATTTTAATTTTACTTCATTAAAGTTTGGCGGTGGCGGGGTTCGAACTCACGGCGGCGGACTGCTTTGGATACACTATGAACCCAGCGCCTTAGACCACTCGGCCACTTGTCTTCTTGGAATTTATTTGAAACTTATTTGAAGATATAATCGCAACTTCAACATAGGCCTACCACGTGACAAGCAAAGGCAGAAAACGTACCATATTTTGGAATTTTATTTGCCTAAAAACATTTATGTGTATTATTAGCGCTCAATTATTGTTAACTGCGTGTTTTATACAAAAAATATCCAATAATAAACATGATAACTGGGCGTCTGTATGGACAATACATTATATCGATTTTGACACGTGCTTGTGTCTCAGTACATTTCCATGGTCAGTAAAATACTATAGAGGAAAACCTACCATTTTCTTGTATACACGTTCGATGTTTTTATCAATTACATAAAAAATCCATTTTAGACCCCAAATGTTTTTTCAGGAAATAAAAGATTAGATTACCATAAAAACGAAACAGTAATCTTTTGCCGGGTCTAATGTAATATTCACATAGGATTTTCAACGTTTTTTCTATCCTTATTTTTGCTCAATTAAAAAAATATTTTGGCGTATATAAAATTGAAATAAAATTCTCTGCTTCTTAAACGACATCAAATGTGCCACAATTGGGTATCACGAATCGTTATATCCCAGCAAACATTATACAATCGGCCCGATACTGGCTCTATAAAAGCTGCTATAATGGACCAAGAATGGCAGCCTGTATTGGTCCGGTACGGTCGTGCACACGGGCATTCGACTGGCCCAATAGATATTGCCAGCACTGGGCCAAAATGGGTTGAAATTGGCCCAGTACAGGTCCAATTTATTCAATACTGTACTGGGCCAATATAATATTGCCAATATATTCCCATTATGAAACCGTAAGTAAACGGTAATGGTCCAATTTTGGTCCTTTTTATTTATTTATATTTTTTTTGGTCCACGTCTAGCGGTGCAGTGTTCTATTCCTCTTTTACCCGGTTCAGGCATTATTGGTCAGTTTGTTCAACCAGATATTTCCTTTGAAAAGGAAACTTACTTGCACTCAGCAAAATTGAATTGGTATTACCTGATGTGCAAAGTATTAAAGTTCGATAACAAACTAAGCTTACAAAACTGAGCCATTGATAAATGAAATATATATTCTATGGTGTCATCAGAAAACAATTATGCCTTGCTCCCTGGGCCTTGCTCACGTAGATTCTTTACAAGGCAGTAAATGAATTATTCGGAACAAGCGTAAACTCGCTGCCTTTTCTTTATAATAATAATAACATGTGGCCCTTCAAAATGAAGATGATAATGATCAAATATTGTATTTTGATAGTAAAAAATGTCAGGGTTTCAAAACCACGCCCACATTAATGCAACATTGGGCCAATACAGGGCCGGTACTCGGGGCCTACAAGCCCGGCCAACAAGTTTCTGCCGCAACTGGGCCAGTATGTACATGCCGGCTCGATGCCATATTCAGGTAGTCTTCAATTGGCCCAATAATGGACCAAGTACGGCACAGCTTATCCTGATAAGAAAACGGCGGCCAAACATTAACCAGTATCGGATTTGTACTGGCGTTATTCCGTCAGCCGTGTCCGGTATTGCCAGAAGTAGACCGGTTTAAGCCATTACTGGGCCAATATTACAATGTTTGCTGGGATATGATGTGCAGTTAATATTCATATTTTCTTTTATACAGAGGATGCTTCAGTTTTGACAGGAAAAATATTTTCTTGAAAACCCTCTCACTCGGTTATTTTAAAAAGGTAACCACGCTTCCCTAGAATGTGCAATAAATTAGCATCACACCACCACATTGGGTTCGTTACTTTTAATGCACTCGGTGTTTCTACCGTCCCGACTCAAACGATTCTAGAAGTTGTTCTCACAAGCCCCGCCTACTTTCCCTGCCTTCTCGGCAACCCGGAAGTAACTTTTTCCATTGGTTTTTGTGGCGCAAAATGAGGAAAATACCAATATTTGGCAACGAATTACAGGAATTCCAGTCATAGATCTCGACTGAAAATGGATACATTAGGTAAGTAACACTTTCATTTATGTCATATCACACAATTGTTGGAGATCTATGACCAGTTTGGTAGATAATCGAGTTGAAATGTGGGCATGTTTTTGGCATGGTCTAGGTGGGAATAACAGGTTCGTACATGTAAACTCAATGGGAATCTCTTACGACTAGGCTAAAATACAACAATATTTTGTAAATTTTCCTCGTAAAGAAAAGATCGGTCAAGGAAACCTATATGAATATGTTGTCAATACTTCACTTGACCCAAATATATGATTTATTTTTGTAATGAGAGAATCGCACATGGAATTTTAGAGGATTTTGATAGCAGTTCCCGCACCGTAGAAAAGCTGCTCTGTCATGAGCCGGAAATTCCATCATGAGCCTAGATCCTGATTTGTTTTGCCAATTGAAGCTTCTAATGTTGGCTGAATGTTTTTGATGATATCATGAAAGTCAATCTGTGACAAGATGTAATTTTGCTACGGAAAGTGCTATGACAAAACGATTTTCAGTTTTGGCTTTCTTTATAATCAAGGAGTTTAATTTGATATAAAATGATGCAGTGTTTGATGGCAAAATTTGACTGAATTCACCTTTCAGGGGATGTAATTTTCTTGACAGGGGGTCATGAATATGTCGGTGACTGAAGTCAATTTTTTATTACCCCCCTCCATCGCGGATCGCGGGCTAAAATTTTACGACCCCCTATCGTGGGTCAAACAATTTTAGGACCCCCCCTTCTGTCAAAATTTTAGAGCGGAGTACACGAAACGCGTTAAAATTTTTGACCATAAGCGTAAAGAAGGCGCACGGAGTGCGCAAAAATCTTGCATTGTATAAAGATTGTGTGCACATTTTGTTCAAAAAAAGTGTAAGAAAAGTTACACCAGTCGCCAGCCCTTAATAATTCTATAACCCCCCTATTTTGATTGCTACAAAAATTATAACCCCCCTATTTTTGGTCTTAAAATTCTATGACCCCCCCCCCAGTAGATTCTTGACCCCCCCCTTCTGAAGAAAATGATAACCCCCTTATACCTATAAGGGGCTCAGCTGTGCAATAATTATGAGCCCTGGAAGGAGGGTAAAATTGGGGGGGCAAGCAAGCGATCCGAGGGGGGCAAGCAATTTTGGCACACATTCATGGGGTGCCTTTTAAATAAAATGCTCTAAAAAGGCTTAGGAAAACAGTATGGAAACGCTGAAATATGCAAATTTTCATGCTCGCTGTGCTCGCAACATATCTAGACCTTTTAAGGTTTGCAAATTGGGATCCCAAAAAATTTGGCATGTGTAGGGGGGGCAAAGATTTTTGGCAGGCCAAAAGAGGGAGGAAAGCGATTATTTTGCAGGCTGAGAGGGGGGCAAGCTATTTTTGGTGGGTCATTCGGACATTTTATTACCCCGATAATTATTGCACAGCCCCTAATATGGCACATAAATGAACCCTGTGGTGTGCAACCGATGGGGGAGGGGGGATTGGGGGCACCAGTGGCAAAACTACACTTTCATTGCAATCAAGGGAACAGCTAGCTGGGGGTAAATCTGCCACCACCGCCAAGGGGGGGGCTGGGGAATACAGATGCATGTGCTCATTTGGGGAAGTGGGTGGGCAAGGATTTCAAACCAAGCGCTGTAACAGCCCCATGCGGGGATTGTGCCACTGTCCCAGCTTTACCCTGACAAATTTTCTAAAATCCTCTTTTTCTTTTTCAGGCCTACTAAAAGGTCAGAGCTACACTGTACAAGTAACAACCAACTGCCAGACACCATTAACCAATGCCACTGTGAGCCATTTCATGTCACATTTTGCAGCGGAGGTAGATGGAAGTCATGGAACAAATGAAATATTAAAAAGGACTGAAATAATGACCGGATTCAGAAACGCACTTCAATCTCACTAATTGAAGAACAATACTTGTGTTGAAAGTCGGGACTCATAAATTAGGTGTAACAGAATGTGTGAAAATTTATTAAGATCTATTAGAAATATTCAATCCAATAGATTAGAATTCAATCTAATTCAATTTTAATATATGGGATTAAAATTGCTTAGATTGATTTTTAACCCCTTAGATTAAAATCAAATTAGATGTATTCAAATTAGATTTTTAAAAATCCATCAAAATGTTTTTTAGATTAAAAATCAAATAAGATTGAATTCTAGATTGAATATTTCTAATAGATTAGATCCAATTTTGGATTTGTCCCAGATCACAATCACTTAGAGGGAATATGCTGAATTGTATTATAAAAATAAAGACTGCACAAAAAGTAACGCAGCTGTTATAAACATGCCTGTAGCGTTTGAACTAATAATTGTGTTCACAATATTTCAACATAGAAAGAAGGATGATTTATTTACGCGCATTTTGATACCCCATTAGTCCAATCTCGTTCAATAATAACAACACAGCAGTGTTTTTAAAGAAAAATACCCGAATTGAAAGTTGCGGTTATTTGTATTGATATGAAGTCATTGATTGAAACCATTGATTGCTGTAAATGGCAACTTTTAAATTTGTGGTTTTTCTTTAAAAGCACTATGTACTGTGTTATCAGTATTGAGCGACATTTCACAAATGGGGTATCAAAATGAGCGTAAATAAATCATCCTTCTTTCTATGTAGAAATATTGTGGAAACGATTACTAGTTCTGAACTTATAGGCATATTTCAGCTGTGTTACTTTTTGTGCAGACTTTGATTGGATATCTTCCATCACACAATAGAGGATACATGTAGTAAAAAAATCCCCATCATTTATTATCTATTAAGTAGGTGCGTTCAACTGTTTTGGTTTGTTGAACTTCCTTCTTCATACTTTTTAATGAAAAAATAGTGCTTTTATTTTTCACTTCCTTACAGATCTCAAAATAAATTAAAACAATGATCAAAGCTACATATTCACCATGCATTTTGTTTATTTCATGAACTCTTGTCTTTCTAATAATTATGTACCAGAGAAATAGGTGTAAAAATACATTTAGTAATGAAGTATGAGATAATGAGTGCATAAAGACCATTTATTTACAGTCTATTGGCAGCCACTAGTCTTTTGAGAAGGCTTTTGTTCAGACCTTCATTTGGGGGGACCCTTTGTCAAGGCCATTTGGCACCACTTGTCAAGAGGAATGAAGAACACCTTGAAGTTAACAAAGATCAGGGGCACAAAGGCCAAAACTGAAAAACTGCAGGCAATGGCCCTGACTGAAATTCGAGTCCAGCTTGTGTTAATATGGTGCCTTCACAAAAGACTACATTGTAGCATTGACTGACATCGGCTAGTCTTTCCTGAAGGCTTTGGGTGTGAATGCATTGATGCACAGTCACAGCTTTCATGAAAGAAACAGTGTCTGCCAATAATAAACTATGAACACTTACACTCCTTTAAAAGCATTTATAAGTCAAGGGTTTACATGTAGGACCTTCTTTTATTTTAGTTTTATGTTAAGGGTTTACATGTAGGGTCTTCTTTTATTTATTTAATAAATAACAGACATTAACGAGGCCTTATCTGCAATAGCTGCCAAGTGTCATATTTTAGATAAATTATCAAAATGTCTATGGGGCAGCTATTGCAGTTAGGCCTTCTGGTCCTAAACCCTTGATTAGTGGACTGGATACTCATCATATTTACGGGGATGAAGGTAAACCAGTAGCAGCTACTAAACAATTTGGTCTACAATTACTCTATCCTGCATACGCTAATCCTAAGGTGCGCTAGTCATAAATGTCACTAGTCCAAGAAAAAAATGGTCGCTAGTCCTAATGGCTGCAGATTTTCCATTGCTAAGGTCTTGTAAACCTTATTTATTTTTGGACTTGTGAACCATTTCCTATTTTTAGGACTAGCGATCCGTATTTTTGGACTAGGGAACCTTGGCTATACATTGGTTCCCCTCAAGTTCAGTAGTAGCGTAGGTGCATATTTTAGTGGGCGCCGTATTGAATCGCAAAAGCGTATAGTTAATTGTGTAGCAAAAAAGGGTGGTTCGTGTGGTGCAGCCATGAAAAGACATTGACGTCACTGCTGAATTTGAGGCAAACCAAAGAAAAGTGCCTAGAACATTTCCAATAATTCCATGCAACTTTTACAGCCTGTAAGGAACTATGCATTACGATTACATCACATGATGTCAGAGTCATTTGTTGAGGTCCTTATTATTTTAATAATTGGAGCAAACATTTACTAGTTAGTTTATGCACCACATAAATTACTATGCAAGTATTTAAGTTCTCATCAAATGTTCACCCTCCAGAAAAGATTTTCTTCAAAAAATTTAATTGTTGACATAATGTTGGGAAAGTTTTCAATGCATGCGGGTGATAGCCCTACTACGGCCTTTTGACTGTGGTGGTCCAAAACCATGCTATATCGTAAAACCTGGCTATATCCAGAGAACTGCTAAACCCAGACTGCTAATTCCCCCTTTTGGGTGGAGCGGTTAGTGGGTTTTAGCAGTTCTCGGATATAGTGTGTTTAAAAAGCCCTATAGTACGGCTAGCGAGTGATGCGACAGATAACAGATGCCAGCTGTTGACTTCCAAACCATCATCCTCTTTGTCTTTCACGAAACCAGTATCCTCAGTAGTACTGCTGCACCTGGAAATTGGAATAAAATAAAATAATAGCCAATGATTAATTATTACACATTATTATCAGGATTATGGTATCTAGGCTGTTTGTGTGCCTTAAGGGTACTACACCTGCCCAATTTTGTGCCTATTTGTGCATTTTTCTCAAAATTATAGGGCATTGGGGACAAGTAAGATATGTATATTATAGGGGCAAGGACTACAACTACTGCACTGGAAATTTTATATCAGCACAGACAACAGTTGTGGAGTTACAGTCAAAAATGAGGAAAACCAATATTTGATCAAAAAATCAATAACTACTTGCTTTGAGTTGCTGAATTTTCAGTACAGTAGTTGGGAGTCCTTGCCCCTATACATATCTTACTTGTCACCAATGTGCTATAATTTTTGCGAAAAATGCAAAAAATAAGCACAAAATTGGCCAGGGGTGTAGTACTCCCTTAAAGCCTTAATGTACTATCTTTTTAAATTTTTAGATTTTCCTTCCAAAATGATAAATTATTGTAGCAGAGTCATGATATGCTATTTCAATAGGTGTGAGGTCAAAGGTCATAAAGTCAAAAGTAGTCACTTGCAATCATTTTGCAATTTTAATTTTTTTATGAACTGTGAGAGCGGAGACAGATTTAAAGCACTAATCTGTAATTTACTAAGTCTACTAGTCGTGCATAGTTTCATGGGCATAGCCATCTTTTTTAGTAAGGAGGGCAAAATAAAACTTAGGTGGTACACAAAAAAACTCTGCATTGCAAAAAAAAAGTTGCATCATACAATTATACATAGAGAGGTTGTATGTCTTTGAGCTTCTAAAAAAGGCTTTATTGGGACGTAGTACGCAAAAAATTTCGTATTTTACACTTTTTCGGTCATGATCAGGTTAATTTCGGCAGAAAAGGGTTCCTTGTCCCTTTTCTTTTCTTTTGCCCTTCTGATTTTCTCTTTTATTTTTTGTCAGAGGGCACTTTCATTTCATATATACCTGTCGTGCCTGAGAATTAAATATAGGAACACATAGGAATAAGGTATTGGCATTTTGTGTGGTGTGCTGCACCCCTTGGCTACAACTTTGTAAATGAAATTACTTACATCCTCCTCAATAAGGAAAGCTGTGCTGTTAGGTTGCAGGTGCTTTGCTTCAGCGTGTGTTTATAGTTCAGATTTTTGGAAGATATGCCTTGCTGAATGGACCTTTCGTGTGCCAGTTTCTGGAAAGACAATACAGTATGACATTGTAATTAAAGCCATTGTAACATTTGCTAAGGGAAAGCCCTGAATATTTTTCAAAATTCTGTTTTTACGATTGCTTTGTAAACATATAGTAGGCCTACATACTCTGCAAAAATCAAGACTTTATGTTTGCTCACTTGCTGTGGGTTGGGATTGAGACTTAAGATGAAGTCAAAATCATATTTTCCTATAGACGAATCAAATTTCACGCATTCCCCAACCTCAATGGCGGCCATAGCATGACGGGGACCAAACTATCTCACCTAAAATGTGAAATGATGCGCCCTTGAAGGATATTTTAAACTGCATTCTACCACCCGTGTTACACGCAGACAAAAGAATGATGACAGTTTACAACACAAAAGAATCTCACATCAAATTTTAAGCGGGTTTAATCCACCCAATTGGGCACTCACAACACCTGTTTGGTGCATGCAGGGACCCTAATAAGGCCAAATAAAAAAATAAACATGTTTCACGTCCCCTCCGCTTCCTTTTTTGAGGTTTCTTCAAATATATTTTTATTTTTTGAAATTCGGTTATAACTTTTCAAAATATATGTCTAGGAAGTTAGGATGCTTTCTATAGCCTTGTTAAGATACAAGAAACACGTTAGGAAGGTTTTGTGATCATTTGAGGGGTGTAACTCTCCTCCTTTTTCCAGGCATTATTGTATACGCTAAAACACTGAGCTCTAAGTATGGCTATTTACACCAATTTTGTGATAAAAATAGAAAATAAAAGACCCTCTTCCTCCTTTTTTTGAAAACCGGACGTGAAACATGTTTTTTATTTTACTTGGCCTAATGGCCGACCAAATCCTGACCATGACTTGGCTCGTTGGATTCGTCTATACTATAGCGAATCCTCACTGCCAGTTAAAATTAATGTTGTGTCGTTTAGTTTTACTTGTGCATTAAAAAAATTAATGAGTTATAAAAAGAAACTCACCTTGCAGAGTCGAGGTACAAACAACACACCCAACATACTCAGCCAGGAGAACGGTATACACATACACGACATACACTGTATTGCAATGATCATGAATGTACAGTCATGACAGTGCATGAACAACAGATCTGTGTGATGCAGTGGTGAATGGGACAAATCTCGTCATGTTTTCGTGTAGTCCGAGGTGCTCTGACGATAACACTCCGATCGCCAGGCAATCTACGTGTAGTAGGCCAGTGGGACAACGAAAACGCTACGTGAACGAGCTAGTTTTCGTGGTATATTCGATGTCCGTGGCCTTAAACTGTCCTTATCCAACATGCATTTGCTTCTCTAAATATTCAGTGAATTGAATACTAATATTACTATTGCAAACTAGTCCAAGCACGTCGCTAAAATGAGGCAAATAATTCGATTTTCGCAACTGGATACTTCTGTCAGTGTTATGACTGTCGCAAAAACAGCTGATCGAGGTCAGAGGTGAAATCTGTCAACTACTTTCGCGCATGCGCAAATGGCACACCTGAACTTAGGGAAATATTTTGCCGAAGGCATTGAGGTGGTGTGAATTAGCATTAAAATTTTTCTTATTCTAACAGCAAGCGTTTCTAGAATGTATTATGGCGAAATGTGGTGTATTCACGCACAAGCAAGATCAATTACACGGCTTTTGTGAGTAGCCTTAGTTATGTCCCTCGACTAATTATTAGTTTTAAAGAGCTTTAAAGGTTTGAACCAAATGGCTAATCGTGGCTGTGGATTCAACCTACCATGGCGATTCCTGCCATGAAGATATAGGGCCGATGACACTGTGCGCCGGCTACAATGCATCCAAAATGTGTAATGATTCGGCCTTGGCGGAAATTTTAAACTGCATTCCATCACCCGTTTTACACCTTCCGCGAAAACACAGGTAGACAAAAGAATGTTTACAACACAATACAGTTCCAACAGTTGTGCAAATACTTACACCTAGAGAAGGTCGAGGAGGGTTAATAGAATAATACAATAGAGATAATTCCGCAGGTAATCCCGTCGCATCTATTCATAGATGTACAAAATTAATGGATGAACAAAAGGACTATGTATGCATAGATGCGACATGATTACCACTATTGTATATATTATTCTATTAACCCTCCTCGTCTTTGCATCTTCTCCAGGTGTTAGGTGGCTTTTATTTGCACAATCGGGCGCTCAAAACCCCAAGTTGGTGCTAGCGGGAAACCAAAGATGGCCGACCAAATCCTGACCATGACTTGGCTCGTTGGATTCGTCTATATGCTTCTATAAAACTTATGACTATAGGCTACAGTTGCTCACAACCCAATTTTATAAGCTACCTATAGCTCTTATTTTTAAGCGTTGTGAATTTTGTTAACAAACTAATTTGAGCTGATTGTTAGGCTTTTTTCGGGCATGTACAATCAAGCCGACAATTTAGCAATTTCTTATTCTGCACAAACATTACAAACTTTTATAGTAAAGAGGCCACATTTTTGGACAACGGTGCCAGCCAGGTTAAAATTAACCATAAGAGTTATCTTTCTGATTAAACTGGCTGGCATTTCTGAAAAGTGACGTGAGCTGAGATATTTGGGTTGAAAAATGCAGTTTTGTGATTTTCCCCCCTTTTTTACCAAAAATGCCAGTTATTAAAACAGATATAGGCCTAACTTTGAAAGTAAATATGGTTTAAACTTCATATTTGCTGTTGAGAATACATGTCACATGTGCATTCAATAATTGCTTTCAAAAAAAATTGTCTCTATATCTTGATGCAATATTTTGGGTGAAATGCCTTATTTTGATGATTTTGTTCAATTTTGACCCAAAAAAATCCTAATCAAAAAGGTCAATCATGACAACTTCCTGAAACCAAAGCTTTTTGACCTATGACCTCTTGAAAATCGAAGGTCAACATAATATGATAGTTTTTGGCAGTTTTGCCATCAAAATCGACTGAATGGCAGGAAATGTGGTTGCTATGGTAACTGACCAACCTGACTCCTGCAACTATCCTATAATTGTGGTACTAGTTCATATAAATAAAATTAGTTGCAATAAAAACCTGTCTATATCAGGTATATAAAAATTTTGAAAAAATGACCATTTTTAGCTAAAACTTTCCATTTTTTAGCCAAAAATAAGCATTTTATGCTGACTTTTGATTTTCAAGAGGTCATAGGTCAAAAACCTTTGTTTTTAGGAAGTTACCATGATCCACTTTTTTGATGTAGGCCTACACATTCATATCAATACAGGGGTATATTTTTTATTTCAAATATTTCAAATTTTAATTTTTTTCCATGCTTCACCATGTAAAATTTACTTTTGGTCAAAATTAAACAAAATCACTGAAATAATGCATTTTCCCTCAAATTTCCCTTAAAATATAAGGATGCAATTTTTTTGTTAACAAATATTGAATGTGGTCGCATGTCACAAATAGGTCACCCAAAAATGGAGGAGCCGTAACATGAAAATGCTTTCTTCACACTTCAAGTTTGGTTTATTCTAAAAGTATAGTACCTATTGTGGAAAGTTTGGTGTCATTTTGTAGATAATTATGTTCTTTGTCAAATACAAAAAACCCAAGTCAATTGGACAACTACTTTGAGATTTATACTTCAATATGTAAGATGTGTCAATGGGGGCAGGAGGGGGGGAGCTGGGGCGGGGAGCCCCATAGAGTTGTACACAAAATTGTGAAAATATGGCAAACTTCAAACCTTTGTATCTTAAAAAGTACAACTAGCATGGACCACAAATTGCATATATATCATCCTGGATTGTAGATCTACCTCATAGTAGATCAACTGTAACAAAAGATGTAACTAATTAATTGCCTAATTAAATGCTAATTAAGACAGTTTTTCCTATATGTTACTGTACAAAGTGTACACGTAATGCTCTGACATTTCTAAATGGCCCATCTTTGGCCCGAGTCATCCTGCTTATTCAAAAGTACACATATTTTTAAGGAAATTTGATGAGGAATTCAATTATGCTATTAGTTTTAGTGCCAGAAATGGAAGAAAAAGGTTTTGGTTGATAAATGTCATAAAAATTGTAAAATTATTTTACAATTTTTGACCACCCTGTATGTTTAACACAAGGGAAACCAAACTCTTTCTTCCTGATTTGTTTGAAGGGCCCATGAAATGTCTTTCTGAATCCATATTTATTTTGAGCTACATAGCTTTCAGAAAAGAAAAATATGGGGTTCAGTGTGACAAGAAAGATGCTAATTTTGTTGATGTTCCACCCTGTATATTTCTTACCCACCCTGTATTATGATGTTATATTTTGATGATATGGCATCCTTGTAATATAAGCTTTCCAGAAATATATACTTTTAATGGTCTAAAATGTATTTATTAAAAGTTGTGTTGAAGTGAATCACAATTGGTGATATTTTCCTCATTTTACATTATGTTACACAAAAGATGACCAATTCATGACATGCGACCATATACATGTGACATATTGTCTCCACAGCAAATATGAAGTTCATACTTTATTTACTTTCAAAGTTAAAGCTGTTTTTTAAATAAGCTATACTAACTCCGTTTTTTACTGGATACATTCCAGACTTTTTAAAAATTCGCTTACTCAGGCCTGTTTTTTACTAGCACTGCGTTGACGATAACACAAGTAATCTACTCATATTTTTTGACCGCGAAAATTAGGGCTCTGACGTCCAGGCTGTTTGAATTGAGTCTTCCTTCCAGATATAATGTAATGTGAACAGTGACTTTGGGATCCGCTAGGACAGAGGAATGATAATCATCAAACCATTCGGGGTTTACAAGAATAGTATGAATTTTCATTACTTGGATTTATTAAAAACATTACAAAGTAAAGACAAAAGTAAAAACAAAATCCGGGTTTTCAACAACAACAAAAAAAGGGTGAGGAGGGGCTTTATATTTTTTATTTATAAAATCCGACAACCATTGGTGTTTCCACGGTTCAAAGACGTAATAAAATGAAAGAGACATGCTTGGCAAAAGAACTGAACATTTTATTTACCATGTTTACAGTGTTTGTTTTCATAGTTTTATTGTTGTAACACCATGTTACCACCAAATAGTAAATTATACATAGTGGCTTCGATCAACCCACACAGTAAGGCTGTCGATTTTTTATTTGCCAAAAGAACAAACTAAATTTGGAGTTCAAAAGCAAGTCTCAATTCACGATACGAATATGATAATAGCGTGTGCTCATTTCATAAACACTGCCAATAATTTGCTCTGCCTTCTATTTTTAGTTTGTCTCTTTCTCTGATAAGGCCAATTCATGCAAATAAGCACAGATCATATCAGATACTTTTTTTCAATTACTTTAATTACAAAGAAGTTATATATAGAACAGAGTTTATTCTGTCAGTACATATTACACTGTGAAATAGAATACATTTGAAAATGTAAAAGAATTCAAGTTCATATGCATTAGTTGACACAATAATGTTTATAAAATATGATGCTTGCAAGTCTTTCTCAATTACAGACCCACAGGAATGCATTTAACCATCAGAGACTCTCCTACGATCCTTTTTGTGTTCCAAAACGAAACTTAAAACCAGACTCTTCAGGTACGAATACTTTCTTGATTCATTTTCTGCAACCATCCGAGTCTCCAACAGTTCCTATCGTACAAGTTGCATCTGTTTAAACGTCACTTTTCAATGCTATATGAAGCACAGCAAAATCATCTTGGCATATGGTTGCAATAATAGTCACATTTGCTCTATGGGAATTATTTCTAGTTTCTTCAATTACAACACTGTTTTTCATGTACCGGTACATTGTTCAATTTCACTTTTAAATATGGCAATTATTATTAAGCACCAGCTTTGCCGATGACTTGCTTTTAATTAAGTGCCCAGGGTGCTAATTCAATCAAATATGGTACAAGACTTTTTGTGGGAAGGGAAACAATGCCTAGAAAAACTGGGGGAAAGTGTTCTCTTTGTTTCGAAATTGAACAGTGCAATACTGGAAGTATCCATGGTGGCATGGTGTAAAGGACAATAAGAATAGATAAAGAGTTCAGATACAGAAGCTGATAAACACAATTTTCAACCATAAACACCACTTTTCGAGTTAAGGTCCCCTAAAAGTATATTGTTGGTCTAAAGTATATAGAAGTATTTAAATGGCAAAGACTTGAAGAATTCATCTGTGAGGTCAAATTTGGGCAAAAATGCTCATTTTTGGAGAAAATCCCCCAAAACTTTTTTTATTTGCCCAAATGTTTTCGAACCACATAACAATTCTTGAGTAAAAAAATGTATCATTAATTTTTTTAAACTAGATAAAAATATCTAGGACCAGTTAGTCCAAAAAACACAACAAGAAATGGGTCCTAGGTATTTTTAACTAGTTTTTAACAAAATTAATTTATTTTTTTGTTACGTGGTCCGGTAAAATTTGGGCCAAAAATATCCGTTTCTTTTTGGAATGACCTCACAGATGAATTCATCAAGTCTTTGTCATTCTACATATGTATACTTTTATATACTTTACACCAATAATTTAGCCCACAAATTCAGTTCCATAATTCCAGGGTTAAGATCACCCTTAAGGTGGCTGTGTACTCTCAGACATGCATGTAGTAAAAGTGCAATAACTTTGTAATTATTAGCATAAAACATATAAAAGTATACATTTTTATGAAGGCAAGACATCAATAAATCTTAATATAAATACAGATTTGGGGTAAAAACAACAATTTTGAAGAAAATCACAAAAAGTGAGTTTTTGGCAATATTTGTTAGGTACATCATAACAAAAAAACACTCTTTCCAAAATATTTTATTTAGTTTTGAGCTCAATCTTGAGGCTCCATTCCAAAAACGTTTTTTTATTTTTTGATATTGGCCTTATTTTTTGAGATATTGACCATATAAGGCATCAAAATGAACTTTTTAAAATTCAAAAACGCCTATTTGCACAAAATGATGCCCAAAATCGGAAATAGACCAAAATATAAAAAAATGAGAAAACCGTTTCTTGAGTCGATCATGCTTTTTACGATGATCATATTTGCTTACCTATAGATGCTGTATTTATTGAGTTATCGTGTACCTAAATCGTCATTTTACCGAGAAAATGAACATTGAAATAATGGCCGTTGAACTTTCATCGAATCTCACAGGAGAATGCGACAGTTTTCGTTTTTGTAACTTATATTACGTGAACATCGGGTAAATCCACAGCCCCTTGAGAAGTTTTAGCGAAATCCATTTTT